>NW_010521317.1:0-47696 GCF_000687285.1 Phaethon lepturus | reverse complement strand
GGGAAAGGCCCTAAGAGAGGGCAGAAGCCCAGCAGCACTCCTGTAGAGGACGCAGCAGCATGCTGCCTGCAGACAGCAGAGCAGCGTGGCAGAGCAGTCATTTCACTCTGACACTGCCATTGTACCAGGAGGCAACAGAATCCCCACTTCACAGTGTGGTGGAAGCAAGGCAACCCCTAAAAACATGATGATTCAAAGGGAAAGAATTGCTTCCCTTGGTAAGGTTGACTGGCACCACAGACCCCAAAGTCCATATCCCCCCTCCCGCAGCAGCACGTGCAGCGCACAGCATGTCATTATATTAATTAGGCAGCCCAACACCAGCTTTTGCACCTCACCAGCCTCATCTTTAACCAAAAGGGACTACTTTGGTGGTCAAAAGAGCCGCTCAGTCGCCGAGCTCAGTAGTCTTGAGTTGGTGACACCCAGGACAGAATTACCTCGGTGCTTTCCTAGACTGTGTCTATCTACCACACACCCTCCTAAGCTAAATTCTTCTTTTTCTACTGCAGTATTTGAAGTATTTCATATTTGGGAAATACTTGAGCTGTGTTGTAGGTTAACATAAATGTTGGAGATGAAATAACTTTCTTTTATTAATGTTTTGATTAATTTTTAATTTTTTTATTAATGCTTTTATTAAATTTTTAACTAATGTTTTGAGTCACTTCCCCAAATCTTTTGGAAGAAGAGAGTGAGCGGGCAGTGTGGGCTACCTCAGTTGTCTAAAGGCTGTAACAATTATATGGCAAGCATGTGTGGTGGCTAATAGCCAGGCTTCTCAGGCATTCATTGCAGTAGTTGTTCTCTAACGATTACATGCTTCCTACTTGCATCTCTGCAAGCTTTCCTATCAGGAATCTTGCTGGGCATCTTGGCTACTAGAAGCAATACCGCTGAATGCCGAAAGGACCAGTAACCAGGAAAGGGGCAACGATCCTGAACCATGTAGCTAGGGCTGTGCTTAGCAGTCTCTGGCTTTGTGGGCACAAGAGTTTGTAGAGACTCACCTTAACTCTTAGAGCTTTTTTTGAAGCATATGATTTCTATATGCTCCAAAGAGGACAGTTTGAATCACTCTAATTTCAGTTTTCAAGAACCTCACCATTCTCCAGGAGAACATGCTGAATTTTTGTATTGATCCTCTTATCCCAGCTGCAGCTAAACTCCATCCTCCCTCCCTACTGCCACTCCATGCTGAGATATGGCAGGACCTGGAAATGGCTGTTTCACTCCTGAAGAGGTTTAAACAAATCTCACCTTCATTTCAATACCATCAGCTTAAGCTGCAAACCCAGAAGCCTGATGGAAGTGAATTGCCTTCTTATTTTATGCTACCCCCTCAGGACCATCCTGAGAAGATTGCCAAATTACAGCAGAGATTTCCTCAGAATGAGGCAGAGCTGAAATTAAGTTAGGCTCACTTTTAAAGAGATCCAGCTATGGTAACTTTATAATTGAGCCATTTTGTTCTGCTCTCAATCAGCTTTAAAGCAAAGGACAAATTGCTCAGAGATAGCATAGGTTGCAGTTTGAAAACTGACAATAATAAGCAAACATTACAATCTGATTTGATCTGCTCTCACTCCATTGTGATAACTTTCTTTGAAGGTTGGTTTGAGATACATGGTAATGTCTGGAGGCCAAGAACTTGATTTTGTTCTTCTTACAGGTTCTGTGCGCTGCAATCTCTGTACTATATATCAGAGGATGCTTGGCAGCTTCTCTTGGCTAACCATGAGTGTCATCCACATTCTTCAGGTGAGAGAACCACAGAGCATAGCCGAGCTGCACTGAGGCATCAGTGCGTAGCCATCCATATTTCATAAATAATACGATTTGATAAAAAGCTGCAGACTGCACATTCAAGGTGCACAGGAGCATCAGGGAAGCTCCTGCAACAGAATTTCTGTTCCATGTTCAGATGTCATGAGGCAAGTTTTGTTCCTTCCCATAAAGTGATGTTCATCTTCCAGTACAAGTGTGCTTCCCCTGCTTCCTGAAGAAAGTTGGTAGTGTTTGGACCTTGGATGGGAAAACTGTTTTATAGAGATGAGAGTTGTACAGAAGGGTCATTGCAGAAAGGTCTCTGCTTTCAGGAATAGAGGCAATACATTATACACTCACCCTGTATGCTTCATACAGCAGCTTCCAAAGCCACAGCTAGTTAATTGTCCCTTTTCTATGTTAAGAGCTACAAAATATTGTTTTTAGTATACAGTAACACTTTAGCACCTTTTGAGGATCTCAAAGCAGATATCAATTAAGCTTCCTAGCACCTATGGGAAGGGAGGAAATAGCCCAGTTGCCACTTTATAGTAAGGAAATGACTAGCCAAGGTCATCCACTGAGGCAGAGCCAGGAGTAGCATGTAGGCGATAAAACGAGAATTACACAGCTGCCTTTTCTCCAAAGAAAGATGGCCCAAAATCAGAGCTTACCTGAACTTCTACTCAAATTTTGTGGAAAAAATGTGCAAAACAATTAATAAGATTTTTCCCATCTACACCAGGAAATCTCTGTTACGTTTTCCAGGCCTAAATCTGAACACTTTCACTCCATCTGAGACAGGATCCATGCTTGATGAATGAATACAGCAGATATTATGCTCCTGGTAGGAGTCCTTGAGAAATTACTTTATTTTTTTCTTTTAGTCTGATTTCCTAAACTTATGGATACACAAAGATAATGTTAATTGTGATATTTTTTCTATAACTAACTATTAGTCTCATTTACCTATTACAGCAGATTGCAATAGATCCAAAATTATGAATCTACAATACTCCTAGGAATTTCCTAGTTAAAGAAAAATTGCAAAGGATTATGACTACAACTGAGGGTAAAGGAAAAGACGGACTTTTGGCATGTATTATGTTGCAAGTCCCTTTGGGACCCAAACAGTGTTGACCCATCCCCTAGAAGTTACAAAGATACAGCTGTATTTGCTTCCAACCAGCTGCTAGGATCTCCTTGGTAGAAATAAGGATCAGAGCAGTCTCTGCAACACTGTGGGAACTGTTTCTTCTGTTGTCTTGGGCTGGAAGTAGTTTGGTAGTTACTTTTCAGGGTGCTTCTCAGCAATGGAAATTGAGAACTAGAAACAGAAGGCATTTTGAGCAACACAGCAGACCTTTGGCCGTTTGAAACTTGCTCGTTAGAGCAGTTTCATGTATTCCATAACAGCAGTTGTGACTGAGATCATGTCTTCACCTTCTGAAGCCTAAATACCCGCTGCTTGCGTTCAGGTAGATTTACCATCTTCTGTTGACAGTGTGAGACCCACAAGAAGAAGTCATTCCACCCAGAAAGAAAGAGCAGGCATAGCCACTAACATTCTCATTATTTTATATCTCTTGTTTGTCATTCAAACATCCCTGTCCACTTTCACCCTATAAAAGAAATTGTAATTGAAAGCATGTTTGTATATTTTGAGGTTAGAGTGACTCTGTGATCATTTAGCTTTATCCAGGCTTTAACAAATGCTGCCACAGATGCTTATTCCACTTTTTCTGTATGAAGAAATAAAGAGCACTTGTACAAATGACATGTATGTCAATCTTTAGGTCAGAATACTTCCTGCAGTTGTATCCCAAGTAGGAGACATCAAGCTAAAGGCATTTAAGAATTAACAGTCTGTACCCAAGACAGGAAATGGAGTTTATAAAACAGGGGGATGAAAAACGGTATTCACTTGCATCACATTAAAGCAAATCCATTTATATTTTATTTCCTATATACTGTCTTGAACGTGCATTTTTACAATAATCATACTCCGCAGTTTCTGTAGGATATGTGATGTTTTCAGGTGGATTTGCAGTACGGCCTGGTAGACCTTCCATGAAAGAAATGGTCCATCAGAGGAGAAGAGGGAGACACTGTCCAGACAATTCTGTAGCAATCCACCAACTGCACCAGCCAAGGGTTTGTCTTTCCACCCTGTATCCACACATAGATTATAGGATCCTTCTGTAATGCTATAAGGTATACTTAAATACAGGGAAAAGTTAGCACCCAGTGCTCTAGGCAGTGACAGTTCTCTAGATTTTTGTACAACTGCTCACTTACATTGGTATTGCTATCCTGGGTGCATATTAACCATGATTGAAACAACGCCCATTGGAAGTCTTAAAACCTTAACCACCAGTTTTACTTCTAAAATAAAGTAAACTGCCAAAAGTTCTGATAAAAGTGACAATTTATATTTTTAAGTAGTACGTCCGGAATTTTCCTATAGCTGTAGACAAAGGAATTCTTACCCAGATAAGTATAAGAGCACCAATAAATTTAAGGTAGCTTATGCAAGTTAGGCACTAATGAATGTCATCTTCTGTTTTGTCATGAAAAAAGATCTTTCTGCTGCTAAAGGAGACTGATTTAGATTATGAATAGCTGTAGTGATTTGCAAAAATGGCTCCAGAGAGATAGACTGAGATTCCATACACTCATGGCACTTGAGGTTTCTGCCCTTTTTGTTGAAAATTAATTTGTCCTGTGGGTTATTGGATTCTAGCTCAGCCAATGTATATTGCTCAGTCATCACAAATTTACTTAAAATTTAGTGTAGCTGAAGTTCATTCAACAAGACAAAAGTCTACAGTTGAAAGCTTCTAAAAATCTTTTTAAAAAACTGGCTAACGGTGTAATTGAAAGTGCTGGAATCAAAGCAGATTTACAAAATGTTTTGCAGGTATCAATATATGGTTTATTATATTAAAGAGACTCTTCACCTTCCTCTTTTGATGGTGAAAACAAATGTGTGGTTTACTGTCCCCTTGATGCAAGGGGCTTTTAGTGCCTGGCCCCGTGCCTTGAACCCAGAACTTACATTCCTAAAATGAGAAAAGGCGCCTTGTAACATATTCTACAGCTTCCTACACTCCTCCTTTAATTTGACACATATTCTTTTTTATGGAATAGGGAGAGAAACTCTGGTTATAAAATGTTAAATGCCTCCCCTTACATATGCTTTCTTTTCTTTTTTTTTTCTTTTTTTTTCTCTTTCTTTTCTTTGTTTACCTTTGATGTATCAGTATAAATTTTGGTTTTATACTTGGAATCCCCATCTCCTTAGTGCATTCACTTCTTAGGATTAAACATTGCTGATGCTTGTAAATTTGATGTCCCAAAGACAAACAGATTAAGGTTAAAAAAAAGCAAATTCTGTTCAAATCAGCAAGCTTCTTGTTTAAATTAAAGGGTGTAACTAATTTGATTGATGGGTCCAAGTCATCTGTTAGCCTCCATGTTGGTGAATCTGACTGAACCACCACCAATAGGGATCTGGAGGTAAAAGTTATCAGAAATGCAACCATACAAAGGTAGCTGTGGTGCAAAAACCAACAAACATGGGCAATGCTATAAGGAGGGATTATTAAAGAATAAACAGATTTTAAACATGCACAGGAGAGTGGTTTTTCATTAACTATAAAGGATAAAAATCTTCTTGAAGAGAAATAATTCTCCTTATTTTAAGCTTTATCGGAAACAGTTTCATGTCTCATTTAAATGATGGGGATTTTTAAAAAGAAAAATATAAAGACAAATAGAACTGATGGTATATGGGAAAAGCTCATTTTGTGCACAACTAGTGCGGATGGTTCCCAAGCAGTAAGTCTATGAACAGTTTGTTTGTGTTCTTTCTACCAGGAATTATGCTTTAAAAAGACAAACAAGAATTTAAAATCCAGTTTAAATTAAATAATAAAATCACTTCATACACATCTCAGTAAAATAAGAGGAATTGTTCTGAATAAAGATTTGTGCACAGTCCAAATCTCTGCCTAGCTGGCTATTTTTTATGTTTCAATTTATATATATATTTTTTTTTATTCCTAGCTCTAGTGATATATCTGAATACAACTGATCAAGTTTAAGCTGTGAGGCTCTCATCTCTTTGCTTGATACACAAGGCTTATACAATTGCAAGAAATGAGATACAGTGCGATAACCAAATCATGACACAATGGACTGGAAATTTTAGATTAATAAACCTCTTTCGGAAGAGAACTAAATAACTTTTACAGTTTTATCTATGGCTATTTGTTTCTTTGAAGATTTATGGTCCTTGCAACAGATACGCATCTTATCTTTCACTCTTCAGATTAAAGGAAGATGATTTTAAACAGGCTTCTGACTGGCATAATCTGGAATTGCGGATGATCTTCCTTTAAAAAAAATGCTAAAAGTGAACTTGCAAGTCAAATGAGAATATCATTACATATGTCAGGGGGTCTGAGAAAAAAAAAATCTGCATAAAGCTAAACAAGATCTAATCCTTATTATCGCAACCCGGTATCCTCAGGCAGCACTTCAGCAGCCAGGTGCGATCCGTAATGCTTAACAAGGAATTAAAACTTTTCATGCTGCTGCTGCTTTAATTGATTGATGCTAAAAGTTTAGAAACTAAAATCCAACCAGCTATTACAAAGCTCCTTTAACCAAGCCTTCTCCTTTGAAAGCGGGATCCTCAATTGAAACTGGCAGCCCACATTTTTAGGTTTCAAGCAGCTCTGTCATTCTAGGAGGAATGTGTCTGCCACTTCACACGATAGCTTGAGCTGAAAGACATGTACTTTGAATCAGAGAATCAATAGAACACTTAATGGACAATTAGGAGAACAGCTGTAGGACTGTCAAAGGCCCATCTGTACACAGCTCAAACAGCCTCCGCCTGGACAGGGCACGGAAAACACAGCTTACTGCCCCGGGGCACCCGCTCCCATTACAAACCCCCCTTTCATTTCCCATTTAATGTTAATATAGTATTCTTTTTTCACTACAAATTTTAACACGTGTAGAAAATTATGGAAATTGCTCGGGCCATTTGTCAACTTATATCATGTGAATTGATCAATAAATTTCACCACTTTGTTGTTAATGTAGATAAATTTTGGCATTTAATTAAGCTACAGCGAAAATGTGGCCACTTTTAATTTCAGCAGATGCTACCTTTTCATCTGTAATACAGGAATACATTGGCAAATACAATCCAGTCGCTAAATATTTATAGACAACATGACAATTCCTAAAAGAGTTATCATCAATGATTTTGGTTCTGAAACAATTAACATTGTTTAAAAGAGCACATGCAGAAAGCTGAAATAAATTCTGAACTGCAGGTTAAGTTACGGCTACACAGATACGTTGCATATATATAAAGCACATAAATCCATGCATTATAAACACATACACCCACACTGATTATTATAGGAACGCTGTCTGTGGCATATATGCGCACAAACGTATGCAAATTCTGATAAACCAAGGTACAAATTCCCATATGCGTAAGTACCCGTGCACTACACATACATCTTTACAGATCTCTCTATGAATTAGACCTGTATAGGGAAATTTATCTTCAATGGAGCTGCTTTGCAAAAAATGTGATGAGAGAGACTGATCTCTGGAATTAACATCACAGAAGGAAACATTTCAGATATAAACAGTTTATGTGGAATAACTAAGAGCTGACAAAGGCATTGCTGTACATAATAGTAGATGTATTTAACTTTTAAAAATACCAAGTAAATTTCTGAACCGCAATAATGAGGGGTTATCCTTTAAACTTCCGGATATTTTTTAAGCACACACAGATTTAACCAGACAATAAGAAACATAAATGAACATTTTAGGCTTTCTATATGGCCTTAGGGACCCCAAGATGAAATCCTGCCTCTGACAGCCAGAGGCCCTAGACACAGCACTCAGCAGCAAGGCTTGACATGATAAACTGCTGTATCTCATTTCAGTGGGTCAGGGGAGAATGTTGCCTGGTGGTGATATTGCCAGTGCCTTTGGGGTAGGAAAAGCCTTGAAATCCCGTTGCTGGTTTTGCTACAATCCCCCTGACCAAGCAGGCTCCCACCCTGACCTGCAATTTTTGCTGAAGAATTCGCTTATCGTTTAGAGGACAACCGTGCTGGCAGCATGAACTTGTGTATGGGAGAAACCACGGAACAGGGAAATCAGTGGTGGTCACACACAGCTAATCCTTATGAAGGACTCTCAGTAACTTGAGCAGAGAGGTTCAGCATCTTCCCACACTCCCGCAACGAAACAATCCCATATTCAAGCACCAGGCAGATGGGCACACATCCAGCATCCGTAGGTAAAATGCCTTTTGTTCGACTCCATTGTGAACTTCTCAGTTTTCACTGGTAGGTAAAATCATCTAACTTGATAAGAAAAAAAGAAAAAAAAGAGACCGACTCAGACACATCAATCATTTTTAAAGTGAAGTTTCTGGTTTTGTGTATTTGTCACCACTGCAGCATGTTTTATTTTCAGGTTTTTCAGAGAAACTGGTCAGCAGATTTCTTGCAGTTTTTGGGGAGTGCAGGGAAGAGGACTGGAATACTGTTCAAACTGAGACTAACTGGCTTTTAGCCGAGGATTTACAATTCACACAGAGCGAGCGGGGAATCCAAATGCAGCAACTGTGGTTTATGTATGGTATTTGAACCACAGAGAAATATCTGGATAGTACAGAATATACTCAATAAATACGGAACATTCTATCCAAATCTTGAGTCATTGAAATTATCTCATTGGCCTTTCGTCTTAAACAGAAAGCTTTGTCTCAGCTTACCCAGGCTTTTTTTGCATTTCACAGCATAGGCATTTACTCTTCCTGGACTGGATCAACACATGAGTTCACCAGTGCGTGCCTGCGATCCCTGTTCCTGCCAGCATCGTGACGCAAGGAGGTGTCAGGGCCAGGCTCTCACCGCGGCTCCTGCGATGTGCCACCCAGCCTACCTGGGCACAGACGGGCTCTCCTGACGTGGCTACACGCCCAACACCCTCCAGAAAGCCTGTGCATATGTGTGTACAAACACTCACTTGTACGCCGGCACACACATAAGGAGAAGAGTGGTTCCAGTGGAGGATGATCCAAAGAGAGATGGTGATGGGTCTCTGCAGCTTCAGCCCAGAAGTTGTAACTTCTGCATGCTGTGACACTGGTGAGTGGAGAGAGGCCTGTCGAGTTGGTATGTGTGAGTTACTTTTTTATCTTTTTTGTGCCCTGGCATGATGGCCCATGCATTTCATGACAATTTTTTCTAAAATTAGAACTTTGAAAAAACAGCTACCTTAAAGCTCTGAAGAAATCTCAGTACCATGTGCTGCAGTTGAATTTCATGCGTACCCATAGTGGATCGATGGTGATACCCACTGCTGCGCTGTTTTAGCACTCACCCTTTCTCCCCATTTCTGTAGCAGGGACATCGAGTAGAGTGTGAAAGGACCCATCCCAGCAGCAGCACAGCACCATGCTCCATCATGCAAGTCAGCCATGCTGTAGTGTCTTCTTCAGTGAAGTGAAAAATGCTTTGACAATTTAAGGCAGCAGTGCTTGTTTCTCAGCCTGATGGCATTGTGAGGAATATTTACTAAGTTTTTAATGGTGAAGTTCTAAACTCTGGATAGGAGGGGATTACACTAGAATGAGCAACAGTGAAGTCTATTAAACAATCTTTGTTTTTAAGAGATCTCAATAACAACAAATCCATTTGTCTGTTTCACCAGTAGAGCATTTTTGTGGGAGATCCCTATTTATCTGATTTATTAGAAATGCTCCATTGAGACACAAAGCATTTTTCTAATAAACCTAGAGGTTAGCACTATTGTTTTCAGTACAGCTGACCCTTGGATTTGCTGTAAAACCAGCATCATTAGAAATGCTCCATTGGTTATATTGGAGCATTTCTAATGAATCAGAGGGTCAGCTCTATTGAAATAATGTAAAATATCCAGATTCATGAGAAAAACTCTATTGAAATGCATGAAGCGTTTCTAATAAATCCAGATTTTAGTGGAGCTCAACCCTGAATCCATTAAAACGTTATGAAAAAATAGTTACTGAGCATGCACCTTAAGTACTTTTTTCTGTGTTAATCTCTCATTTATTTTAAAATGCGTTGTAAAAATAGCAAAAGGCATCAGCGAAAATTTGTTATTTAAAGTCTGCCACTTCTTCTACTTACATAGGAGCAGAGAGCCACTGCTGCCACCAGAAAGACAGCCCCTGGTACCTCATAACATGTGCTTGGCTCGCATTGCGCTCAAGCAGCATCCAGGAAGGGGGATGTACATGCGCAGGGCTGTGAACACATCGCACCACATCACACTGGCTGCACGCACAGCCCCGGACTGACCGTAGTCTCCCCACATTAGGCACATACCAAATGGGAGTGAGTGTTGTGAGAGTTACAGAGCTTCAGGTTGCAACTGTCCGGAGAGGAGCTGTTTGTTGAGAGCTCTCAGGTATCTCCGTCTTTTCTCAATGTGGGACGTCACTGCAGGAGGGATCATGGTTTTCTCCACAGCGATGCTGGTGTCAGTTCTCAGGAGAACGCTTCCTGGGTCCCCACAGCAGGCCGTTCTCCGCAGGATGCCCTTGCTCAGGGATTGCTCTGAAGCGAAGGTCCAATTCTTTAGCTGGATATTTAAATGCCAGTTGCCCATGGCAGCTGAAGGCAGTTAATGATCACAAGCAGCGGGTTCATGGGCATTCTCCTCTCAGAAGTATATTGTTCCTGACTTCACAAAGGGCCAGCTCACTAAGAGTAAGAGAAATGCGCACGTGATGGAGAGCAGGTCAGAAGCGTTTGGCTTGTGTATCCTATGAAAGAAGCTGAGCCTGAAGTGTCTTATCCTTTACTGAATAATAGATGTGGAAGAGTATCTTTCTATGCCTTTGGGAAGTGGCATCTTAAATAAAAGCCTTGGTACCAGATACAGGTGTGATGCACTTAGGGCACATGTCCCAGGATGAGTTGCCAGGCACCTTGAGGCTTCCACAGTTTACTGGTGTAATTACTGATGGAGAGATTATGTTGTCTATACTTAAAGAGAAATCACAGCCTGCCTTCCCTGGCAAGTTGGATGTTTATTCTTAATTTACAATCACAAGGCCAGCAATAGAATGAGATTTTTTTATTACTGCCAGGCTGAATTGCCTTTTTCTACCTTTTTTACTGTACAACACTATTCAAAGCCTGGCGGACTTTGAAGCTTACTTTAAGGCACATTTAACAGCTGTAATCTTCTAAGAGTGTGTGTCCTAAAGATGAGATGGTTTTGGCTTAATGCAATTTCAGACTTTGTTCTTGTCAAACAACTAAATTACATATCCATGGCAGTTGACATCTTTAACCTATTTGTCTATTCAACATTGTCAGCTCGATAACTCCCTGAAAACTGAGGCCTATGGTAATAAAAATTAGTTATTAATAGTGGCGTGTTATGGGCCAGAACACGAAAAAATAAACAAGAAGTCTTTCTAATTTATTGTTTCACAACATAACAAGTAGAAGTAAACATTGGCAAATTTATTTTGAGGGCACGCATAAGTCAGTCCCTCAGTGCCTCTCTTGGACGGTCAAACCCCTCCTCAGAGCAAAGGTGAAGCTAAATTTGTCAATTTTTTAGATGAACTTCATGTGAAAGTTGCTGTGGCAAGTTTTCATGATGGTGATGATGATAATGCCCACTTTCCTCTTTTTTTCAAAGCTAGTGCTTTATTATTGCACCTCTTATCTTCCAGAATACTACTGCTGAAATGCACCTTCTGTAGACATGGCGCTGCATGTAGCAGCCAGGTACAGCAGTGGGGAGGAGTTTTGAGAAGGATTTGGACCAGTGACCTCTGACAACCCCCTGTGCTCAGGTAACACATCACAAAAACTCTGAAAACATAAGCAAAAGGAATGCTCGTATTTACGGGCTCAGCCAATAGACCCTGAGTGAGTGGCATGGGGTTCAGTATACCTGATGCGTGGTGAAAGAGCTGGATTGATCACGCTGGAGTTGATTAGACCAATGTTATGTTAGGCTACTTTCTCCCTGGTGGTTATGATGACTGTCTGAAGGCAGGGTAGGAAAACACCCAGAGGTTTAGACATCACTGCTCTGTAACCCATGGAGCTCTCTAGCCCAGGTCCCAGTTTCAAAGCAATTCAAAGACATTGTAAGAAACTTTTTTTTAGTTCAAGGGCAAGTTGTGTGCCAGTGAAAAACAGCAAACCAGTTTTGGACAAAGGAGAATCTCCTCTGTGCTGTGTAACACTGGAACATCCCATACTGCTTATTTACTGTTAAGGGGTCATGATGGTAGCCAAGGGCTGTGAATTCCTCAAGAAACTTCTCACTTCTGCAGCTTTACAGCCTACCTTGAATGTATTTCAGAATAGTTTTCTTAAAATTAAGCACAGAAAGACAATACATTCATCACATCTCCTTTACAAGGCTGTTCAAGGAACTAGGCTTGTGTGTGTTGTAGCGTTTTATAGCAACGGTCTTTCTATAGGTCCCCATGCTTTCAGCAAATAACAGGGAAGCTGGCTCGCCTCAGATGCAGACTGGGTTCTGTTTATTTTATGAATGCATATAGTCAGCGTATCTGCAGTTTGTCAGCTTATGGTGCTGTTCATTTAGCTGCTTTGTACCTATACACACACACACATATAAAATGTATATGAAAAGTATATTAATATAATTCTATCTCAACAGATTTAATTCTTAAATGCTACATATACTTGTTTAATCTCTCATTTTAGAAGTAGGAAAGGTTAGATTATAACATCAGGTTAGCTCTCTTTGAAGCAGGTAATAATTAAGTTGATTCACTGTTGCAATTACTGTCAAATCCCCCTTAATTACCACGGATTTTATAGCAGCTTCATT
This sequence comes from Phaethon lepturus, assembly GCF_000687285.1. Classification (NCBI taxonomy): domain Eukaryota; kingdom Metazoa; phylum Chordata; class Aves; order Phaethontiformes; family Phaethontidae; genus Phaethon; species Phaethon lepturus. Next base: position 35,009 of record NW_010521317.1, on the reverse strand, counting down.
ATACGTCTGCTGTAATGCATTGTGGCCCAAAGGAGAAGCGTTGCAGGAAATTCTGCATAGCATGTATAATTCTAACCTGCAGTTAAAGCTTCTAGTGAAAGCCTCTACACTAAATTTATCTTTTTTTGACATTTTTCCCCCTCTTATTTAAAGCAGTTGGACTGGAGTAACACCACTAAAATATGCACCTAACTTCGTAAGTGAAAATTGATCTCTTCACAGGTATTAGGAATAGAAATGGAGAAATTATAAAATTAGCAGTGAATTATTCTTGGGAAACTGCTCAGCAAAAATGAAGAACACTTCTGGTCTGGCGTCACAGGGCGGAGAAAACTTCTGCCCCATCCTGCAAATCATAGACCCCTGAACAACCTTTTCTTGCTTGAGTAGTCCCACTGAATACAGTTTCTAAGGCGGTAAGAATTTGCCATATCAGTCTGCTATACATCAGTGTTTTCATCCATTGTTCATTTTCCATTTTATAAACTGGATTATACAAATATAAGGCACACGCACAACCAATAGCTTTGATGTTTTTTATTTCACCTGCATATTGAATATGCTGTTACAGTATATTATAAAAATATTTGATCAAAACAGCAATTTGGACAATAGTAACACCTATTTTATTATCAATCATGCAAGAATTTTTAGAGCAACTCTTCTTTAGAACTGACCTTCCAACTAACTTTTGTAACAACATAGCCTCATGAAACTGCTACTTTATGGCTCATGTGTCACTGCTTGTTTCCATTGGAAAAATCTTTACAAATCAGGGTCTGTAAATTGAGACTGCAACAGTTCAAAACAGATAACTGAATAATGTGTCCCATGGATTCTCTTGTAACGAAGGAATTTACTCCACAGAATATATTAGATGCAGAAAGGGCTTCAGTGTCAGTGACACTATTGGCAGCTGTGTTAACAGTTAAGGAGCTGGCTTTGTACAGCAATACAGTTATTAAATTTCTCCAGAGACCATGACTCATTAATCAAATATTCATACATCTCTGTAAATACACACTGAACAGAGAATACCCTCAGAGCTGAGCATCCCAGCACAAGTGCTCTTTCATGTAACACTGACAAAATCCTGAGAACATGCGGTCATGTTTTGCATTTCTAATGCTGTATGTACTCTTTAGTAGCCCAATTCCTAAAAACAGAACACAAATGATCTTACTGATCGCAAGTGTTACACAGTCACAATTAAAATTGCTTCACTATTGCTTCATACCATCTTTTTAAAAGTGAAGACAGTGAATCAATTCTTCTGTTCTTTGTTTACCATCAGACAAGTAACTTTTTCCCATACGGATGGAGAAACCCAAGGCCATGCTCCTATTAATACAAGAATTTATATTAGCATGAAAACAACAAACCACTGGTTGCACTGTGAAGGCCAAAGAACTTCATATATTTGCAAAGACATGAGCTGCTTGTATTTAACAAATACTGTATTTTGTGTTTCCGCACTGCCATAAAACTGCACGTCTTCTCACCTGCTCCAGGGGAAGCACAAACACATCTGAACTGAAGTTTTGACCTTGGTCAGGTTGAGATCATGGTTCAGAGCTGAAGCATCTCTCTCTGATCAGCTGAAGCTCTTCTGTATAAGCCTTCAAAAAAATTCAGTTTTCTGTTTGAACTCTCCATCCTAATGCATTCATATGTAGGACTTTGGTTTTGACTGTTGCAAGTTCTGATTTATATTTCTGATTCAGGCTCTCTGTGGCTTGAAGTAGTCAGCTGCCTTTATATAGTGTCATTTGTAAATGGGGATTATCATAATGCTGAATGCAGATTTTTAAAATTCTGTACTGTTGTGGTCTGCTGAACTCAAGGAAACAAGGGAACAGAAGGGAACGACCTGAGTCTTCAGCCCTCTGAAAGTGTGACCAGCACAAAATCCCAAATGATCTTGGTAAGAGAAGGGGGATTCACAGATAGATCCTGGAAAGAGGTGAGTCTCAGATTATATTCCTTTATAGTTTTTAGAAGCTGGGACATAGAATTCATCCCTGGAATCAGTCACTAACTGCAGATTTTGAAGGGAAATTTGTAAACTTGCATAACATCCTTACATTCTGTAAGTAACTTGCAAATGGCCTAGTAAATTTAAGGATTGAACTCTGATCAGAAAATACTTCCTTTTTTAGTTCCCTTTCTAATAAATATAGGTACTCTAGCTTAAGCACCTCCATAGTTCCTACCACATTAATTTCAGTGCATTTTAATTTTCTTTAACAAGGCTTGACATTCACATTTTATAAAGAAAATCCTCCCCTATATTTAATTAGGGTACTGATTAAGACAGGATGGCAATAAGCTCCCACACTGCTTCAGTGTAAGACAAAACCCACGCCACCTTGCACCACGAGTCAGCATGTGCCAGTAAAGCAGTTGTGGGTATCTGCTGTGTGCCATGCAGGACACAGCACGAGGCTGCACTTCCAATTCCCCTTGCCTCTTGTCCGGCTAAGTACAGGGCCCCCAGTCCTGGGCACCCCACAAGTGATCCCACTAGCCTGCATGACCTTACCCGCTGACCCAGCAAGCTGCTGGATGTAGATAAATACGTAAAACATTGACTTTAATAATGTTCCCTTAGGGCACAGGGATTCACTGGCAGGATCACAGTGTAGGAAAGGAAGGGATGGAAAATAAGAATAACGTGTGAATGCTGAGCGGAGAGCCCACAAAGTCTTGGTTTTAACACATGCCTAAACACCCACTAGAGCTAGGCGAAAACAGCAAACATTTATTTGTGCATCTTCTTGCATAAATAAAACCCTGCTGATTTGCTTTGATGGCATTTACGACCACATTTATTCATAAACATTAGAGTGAGCAAGTTTTTATTTGCAGGAGCGTTCATAGAAAACAAAAGCGTTGTGAATTCTGGTGTGAATAAATACCAGAGAGCTCTCACACAAGAAGAGCTTCTGCAGTCATTAAGTAAAGCTCTTTTTACTATTCACACCGTGGATGCAAACAATTACAGCTGCCTGTGAACTGCTTACAAACAGGGAAGGGAACTGTTTATAAAGCTCAGTTCATCCAATTAGGCAACAGAAACCATCTCACGAAGACACCCAGTCATAGGGTCAAACGATGAGTACTCAGGGCTCAATCCTGACTCCCTCGAACGCCTCTTTACATCTTTTTGCCAATGCAAATAAGTTACCAGCATTTTAAGACCCCTTTACATAAAGTTGGCATGACCTAACCAAGATGATGGGAGGCCGAAACACCTTTATGCTGCCAGAAAGCAGCTGTGGGCTGCCAGAGGCTCCAGCCATAGGGATCGCGTAAGGAGCGTTCGGCTGAAATACTGCTGTGCGTTATACCTGACTGTGCTCCGCAGCCTTCCGCGCAGGGCTAGGGAAATGCGCTCCACGCGCTGGGAAGGAGAAATGCATCCATAGTCCCATAGTAACCAGCTGCGGGGTGGTAAAGGACCGTAACGTAACCTGGCATATTCTGCCCTCTTGGAGGCTCCTGGCAGCACAAGAAGATCTGATGCTCCAGCCTCCCCGAAAAGCTGTATCACCTTGGGTGAAATTGTTGCATAAACAGAACACAGAGTGGGCTGGATTTCAAATATGCTGTTTGTATTCATTTGTGGTGTTATTGACCTTTCATAACTCACTGACAGTTGCTTTTCATTCCATCATTCCAGTTAAGAGATTGTCAATAACTCTGGAAATAAATCAGGTCTCCAGAGTGAGTCAATTTTCTTACTGTAATTAATGGCAAACGAGATCCCTTCCCTGCCTCCCCAAATACCCTGTTGTGTCCTTCTGGCTGCATTGTCCGTAACTGAACTGCTTGCCTGCTTCTCATTACCATCACTTCTGGGTTTGGAGGGGTAAGTTAAAGAAAAAAAACCCTACACAAAATACTTTCCTTACAGTAAAAAATGTGTAAGCCAGGCAGTGGCAAACTCTGCCCGTGGCCATCGCACAGCCAGGCAGCGCTCAGGGGAGGAGGGGGATTCATTCCTTCACATCCACGCTCCCTATTTTCCAACTGCGTTTTCATGCCAATTGCAGACAAATGAACCTGATGTTTAAGTACCAGTTAATGTACGTAGAGCAACCACTTGTTTGCTGTTACTGCTTTAACCAAGGAGCATGTCACCGTGCTAAATGTCAATCAGGTGTATTTGCCACATCGTTTTATAAGTGCAAGGTCGTGTAGACTCCTCTGGGAGCCAGTGAACTCACCACGAACAGATCTGGACTCACTCAGTGAGAGCGGGTTTTGTTCAGAACACGAAGCCAGCGTTGGCTTTGAAAATCAGGTGAGGGGATGCGTGGCGTCACCTCAACACCAGTTGCCACTGCACCTGCAAGAAAACACGGCAGCTGCCTTTACGTATTCTTAGTTACCTACTCATGTTCTTGTTGTTCAGGGGTGTCTCATTAACACTGTGGGAAAAATGTAACTGCCGAGGGAGATGTGCTTGGGGGCCTCCCACCTAGCTGTTCTCACAGGGACAGAGCTGCTTGGGGAGCTTCAGCAACAAATTAGGGTGGCCTGAGTTTTACAGCTCTGCTGAAGCATTGGGGACTGGCAAGAGGGAAAACAAGTCTTTAAAGAAAGGCATCACAAACCAGCAATTCTGCTGGTAGCCACAGATGGGCACTCACTTAGTCATGGTCTTGAGTATCTTTCCGTTTTTAGGTCTTCTGGAAGCTGGTCTACAGTTCTCCAGGCTCTGGTTCTCTCTGAGGTCAGTTGTCTCTACTAGCATTAGTAAATAACCACCTCTCCTAAACAGCCACTTTGGAAATTTCTATTTCATGAGTCATTCTGGGGCACAACCAGCCTTCCAGCCTCATCTTTTCCGAAAGGCATCCCCGAGGGGCTTCTTCCCCACGGAGTTAAACCAGCACACTGGCTTTCTCCACCAGTCTCCAGACCAGCCTAAGGCTTAGGGCTGGAAAGCTGTCAGAAATCAGCCGCTGCCTTTTGTGATTGCCTGCAGGGAAGGTGGGTGGTGGCCAAAGGTGTTTTTAAAGGCGGTGAGTTTGGCTTGAGCTGCCAGTGGCCGCAGAGCCAGCGGGAAAGGGTTGTGGTGGCTGGTGGGTTTTTCCCATGGAAGAAGTGCACAGCCAGGTCACACGGAGAGACCCTTCACCTTCCACCCCAGGGCTACCCGAGCCGCCATCCCAGCTACAGCGCTGCTTGAGGAGGGACAAACACCAACACCTTCACCTTCCGTTCCGAGTGTGATGGGGTTTTGGTCACTGGTGAGCTAGAGGCAAGTCAAAGAGGACCCCGAGGTCTCACATGAGTTTGAAAAATGAGGCCAGTATCTTTGCTAGAAGGAAAAGGCAGAGTCCCAGCTAATCATTGAGAGTCCTGAGGTTGTGCCAAGCTAATAGTAGTACAAACACACAAAGAAGTGTTCCTTCTAAGGAAAAGGGAAATGGCAGAAACAAAAAAAGATATTAGGCTATTAAAAGCTCAGACTTTGAAGAGAGCTGCTATTTGCCACTTTCTGTGGTACGTGCAGTCTGGTTCCATCTGGCAAGCGAGTATCAGCCAGCGATTTGTGGAATTCCTTTAAGAAAATAGGCCACTGCTGGGTGTGTGAGTAACTAATGCTCATTTGGTTTGTGTTTGAAGGCAGCAGCAGCAACAGTGATGACACAAATTAATTGCACAGTTTTCAGGAGATAATGCAGATGAGGTAAAGAGAATTACTATGCGATTAACATAGTTTCCAATTAAAGTCCCCTGTAGTTACCAAAAAACATTAATTTCTAGTAACTTTGTAATTTAACTCGTGTCACCACTGTACATGAGTGCACAGGGCAACTTAGGGGCTTGTCTATGCTTAAGACTGGTACAAAAAAAACCCCATGAAAAACAACCAAACCTGAAAACAGCCGTAAGTTTTTAACAACTATTTGTTGCAGGCATCAAATAAAGCACCACTGTGGTAAATTAAAGGATTTGCTAACAGATTAAAGGACTAAAAACCAGCTGCTAGTCTAACGCTGGTCTTTCTTGCCCTTAGTCAAAAAGGGAAAAAAAAAATCCACTATTTAAATAAACTCAGCAAAGGTGTTTCAACCGTTAGGTTTCTTTGTCAACAAGTTGCAAGAAGACCGAGACAAATGAAACTATTTCACCCTTCCAGAGACGTTTGCTGTTGAGATGACAGAACTAAGTTTTTATCACTTACGTACTATAGCTCTTCTATTTCCCTTAGACCGTTCCTATTACAAGAATACCAAATGAAAGGTCTTTTGACTAGCAGCTCATTTCTGGAGCCACAGCTACCTTAGATGCATACGTGGGATTTTCTGAGATAACTGAACTGCAGCCAGTGGAGTTCAGGAAGATGGAAAATTCATCCCTTCGTTCCCGTCTCAGATAGAGCTACCTGTACTGCAGCGGGATGGAGTGGCCCATGAGGTACTTGTAATTGTGCTGCAGACCAAGAGGTATAAAGGCCTACACATGGAAAACTTGCAGAATTATCAGGCCTGAGCAGTTTCAGTTTAGTCTGATAACAAAATCCAGTCACTGAGTAGTGTCATCACCGCTTTTATCATGTGCATTTCCAGTACATCCGTCTGTTTTCACCCTGCCCGTTTCAACACGTCAGCATCCTTGGTGAGCAGCATGGGAGGAGTCGTTCGTTTGACGTCTTCTCGATTGCCAGGCTTGGTCCCACGAGCGTTATGAAGGCTGAAGTCTGCAGTGGGGTAGGATGGATAAGGTCTTTCAAGAGATGTGGGCCTCTGTCTATGTGACTTGAGACATAGATCAATGTTGTACAGTAACTTTCATTTAAAAAAATAGAAGTATCACATAATTGAGAAAAAAGTCCACTGTAGAGATAGAGATATATATATATACACACACACGTTAGTTTCACATAGCTCACCACCACTCAGCTTCGTCACAAATATTGCAGACTCCTGTCCATTAAAGCCTCTGAAGCTTATTATGTTTTATTATTATTACTACAACAACAGAAGCTGTAAATGGAAAAGACGTTATTGATTCAGCTGAGCACTGAACGCAGGTTGCCCTTCACCGTGCATTTGTTAGCCTTTGGGCCAGTCTGGTTTTTAACAGCCTTACACGGTAAGACTTCCCACACTTGGAGGTGAGAACATTACCCAGCCTTGTATTCCCTGCACAAGGCTTTGCCTTGAGCATCTTCCCCTTTCCCAAAGATCTCTGTCCTTCCTTCTACCACTCCCTCTAACTCCTCTCCCCCTTACACTACGTTTGTAAACGTAGTGCTTCCCTCCCTCCCTAACCTCACTCTTCAGCTATAGACTAACAAAGCCACATAGCTACAAGTTAATCTTCCTTAAGCCCATCCCTGCAGGCTCCTGATCATTTTTCCTATTCTTCTGTGCACTTTAATTAGTTAATGCCTTCCTCGTGGAAAGGTAAGCAGAAAGGAAAGTGTCATTGAAACCAGATTACACCAATTATATCCCCCTGCTCTGTGACAGAAGCTTTTCATGTTTGCATTTTTTTTAATGTGAAAGCAAAGTACAACTTCATGTCTAATATCCTGTCCACTGTTACCCAAAGCAGCCACTCGACAGTTTTGCATTATTTTTGCTAAAGCTACATTAACTTGTGCTCCACTAAACAGGAATCTTCTATTTTCTAGTTCTCACTGACATTCACAATTCTCCTCATTTTGACATCTAAATTCCATAAATATGTTGTTTACTCCCTCTTCTGGGCTATTAATGAAAAATATTAAGTAAGATCAAGCCAAACATCCTCATATACATGCAGCATCTAAAAGTAATATTATGCCAATTATTAGTCGGATTCAGCAGTGCAGAGGTTACTAATTTAGACAAATGATGCGTGCGTTGGTTTTTTTTCCCCTGAAAACAAGTGAACACAATCTCATTTTGACTTTTTGGAATATTAACTCAATTAACACATGAAAATGCACACTCCAGCCCTGACACATACACATGCTTCATCTACTTCTGCCTGAAATCTATCTATTAGTCACTTCTTTCTCATAAAAGGAAAAAAGGAGCTTTAATGAATACACGTGATGCTTATTATTTGGATCAGCAGCATTTGTGCCTTCTGTGCCTGAACGGCACTTAGAGTAGGTTAACATTTGGTTTATAACACAACAATAAAATTTGCCTTTATTGCAAATAAACAGAGTATTCATACCTTACAATATTGTTTTAGATGCAGGATTATGTTCACTCTTAGAGGATCCAATATTAATATAAAAGGCACATGCATTTAATGTTTTCACACCTCTTTTATTTTCCAAGCAGTGTTAATAGGTATTTTAAATATTACATTTACTTTGTTAAAACATGAAACTATTTATGTACACTTGTTTGCAATCTGAGAACACACACCACCAAGTCATCATTTGTACAGTAATAACATGTATCAAAAAAAAAAAAAAAATCACAGCCCAGAATTTTTAACATCCACTCCCCCATTTACTCTGATTTAAAAGCTGCACTAACAGGAGAGAAGCCTCAACGTTATAGTATTTGAAACAGGAAACAAACACCGCTCTCTTCTAATAATTGTCTTTAGCTGCTTTGATTGGTTGCAGTTAATATTAATAGTATAACCTTTAAAAATTGTAGGGAATTTTTTTTTTAGGGAAAGGTAATACTTTATCTTCACTCCTCATATTAAGGCTCCAAAGCAAGCTTAATGAGAAACCATTATAAAATCATACTGCTAAATAGTATCTTAACTCACAATTCAGCCTATATAATTATATCAGTATTGCAACTGACAATTACCACTGATACATCAAACCTACCTTTCTTACACTGTGCTGCGCAGGATGTGTCTCACGATCACAGCGTTAACTATTTATTATTTGGGCTTATGTAGCAAGACAGGTAAGAGTTCTACCCTTACCACACGAATACAGAACTCAAATTTTGCTTACACGCAGAAAGAACATGGTCTCAAAACCTATGGATATGTGTCCATGACATAAAACCCACACGCATCTGGCAGCCTCTGCTCAGGATTTGTCCTGGACTGACATGACATTAGGGTCACAAGTTAAGCTTTAGGGACTGGCCACGCTTTTTTAAGAGGGCAAGACCAGGACATAGGCACATTTCAGCATACCTGGCTCTGAACAATGCCTTCTACCATCACTAGCACAACGTGACATTAAACCCATCCAACTAGCAGTGAACAAAAATAATTAGTAAGTACATTTATAAGTGACATTTTTAAAGACTAGTAACATATAAAACATTGTCATCTTTATGAAAATAGATCAATTTCAGCACAAGCTTGCCTTTTTGGGAGAGGAGGACACATACATTTTTGGGTGTTTTTTTTTTTTTTTTTAAAAGGCAAGTGTTCTGCTGGAGAGCTGCCAATAATCTTGTGTAAAATGTCCTCAAAGCAAGACAAACTCCTCTGTACTAAATCTTTTTAATCTTTTCTTTTCATCCTCAGAGAAAAGGTCATTTTCTTCACGGAGTGGACTGGAAGCAAAGTCATAGTCTCTAGAGTGACCCTTTACAAAAGTAAACACGGGATATTTCTCCTTAGATGAAGATTTCAGCATCTACAATGTAAAACACATACCAGATAAAATGTTAACTGGAGATGAAGAAATACAGTAAGTAACGGTTTTTATCGGATGATGACTGCAAAGTAAAAAAATGCATTTTGTTTATCATCATCATATTACAACAAAAGCATTGCACAATCTAAACATCCCCTCCTCCCGTTAAACAAACATGTACTTCCATTTCTTCTTCAGGTAGCTGCTAATTTTACGCCTAACCCTGCGTCTTGTTCCATACAGATCATCTCTACATGCTGTTTGTTTCAGTGCAGCTGGAGCTCTTGTAGGAAGATAAAAAAACCACTACAAAATAGTTAATGGCCATAACGCTCTCCTCAAGCACAGGTATGAATTCTGCAGCAACTAAGCATCTCAGGGAGGTATTTTTATTGTAGAATCAGCATGTACAATAATCAATGTTTTTATTAAAAGTTTAAACACATACACCCATGTAAATAAGCCAATCAAGAGCACATGGCTGAAAACAGACTGACAACAGTAACAAGCTGTGGTAACTAGGGTGCCAAAAATCTACATTTATAAATAAGAAAACTGATCATGTAGAAAGCGGGTGGTAGGGAATGATAAATACTAAAACAGATCAGACAAATACTTTAATAGCAGATAAAAATCTGCCAAATACTGAAAGACATTTCAGCCTTTTAGGCTGTTTTGGACACTTAATTGTTCACTGATCTTTTCTTTTTAATACTTTTTTTTAATTATTTCTTACCTGCTTTGAAAAAGCAGCACAGTGATGCAGTGACATGCAGAACTACATTTGCCTAGAGGTATACAGTGTTCATGAGAACAATTAATCTAAACCAGTAAAAAAACCTGAATAGATCTTTAAACGGTAAGAACTATTTAAAAAAAAGACAGTCAGGGGCTGAGAGGGAGTGTTAGAAAAACCACACTCACAGTAAAATCCTTGGGTTTTACTGTGGTCTGAAATTTTCCACTTTATTCTTGTCTATTTTAATTGCATTTGGTTATTGTAATGTGAAACCTGGGTAAAAGAGCAGGAAGATATAGAAGAGACATGCACACAGTGATAAGCAAAGAAGAGTAACAAATGAGCATTAGGGAAAAAAAAGTGTGTAAGATGCACAAATGCTCTCTTTGAGAAGATTAGGTAAGTGGATGCAAACCCTTTCATCTCTAGGGGCTGAACACAAGCTGGCTTAGGAGGAACAGAAATTGATAGCCACACGAAGGCTGTTTGCTGGTGTGTGAAGTGGACGGGTGGACTTAGGCCAGCTCCTAATTGCAAGTTTGCGACAGAAAACTCATCCAAATCTCAGGGAATGCACGGTGACCAACCAGCCATCACATCTTTAAAGATGGTCCCTACAAATCTGGACAGAAATACACCTGCAGTTCCACTGCCCCTGCCTATGTTCAACTTTCCCTGAAACTTCCTTCTCTACAGGTATGCGTAACACCTCTCCCTTCGTACTAAGGGAGGGGATGAAATGCTAAATACAGAACATAAACTGAACAGACAGGCAAATGCCTAAACAAGAGGCGAGTGGAATTTGGTTAAGATTACTGCAGTTATCAAGCTACATCTCACTTGGTGATCAAAGATAATTTGAAACTCTAAAGAGCTTGCAAGTTCTTTAGATACCTCTATTAATATTTCTATAGAGAAGTTTATTGATAAACATCAATATTTTTTACTACTTCAGTGTTAGACTGCCACTGCAACAATTAATTCTTCGTGCTGAACTGCAGCCAAGTTCAACACTTAAGCAGTCCAGCTCTTCAGGGAACTTTCATTTCTGCTAAGAACCTGGGCTACTAACAGGCAAATGCAGTTGTAGCCCAAGTAGATTATTTATTTGCTGTCATGGGTTTGATAGGAAAACAATTACTTGCATTAGCAGAAAGACAAGCCTGGTACCAGTCCAGTAACAGCGTAAAGCAGCAGCAGAAGCTGTGGCCAGGAAAAGGCAGAGCCATCCCAGGTGCTGTGCAAGGCCAGAGCTTCTTGCTGACCTCTTTGATCTGCCACATGGTGTTGAGAAGCCAGACAGGAACTGCTGTGCCTGCTTGGTATTTGTGCTGGAAGTGCAAGACAGAAGTCAGACTACAGCCAGTCAGTAAATCCGTCCTTCTCAAGGCTGGATGTGTTTCCAGATCTCCTTAATCTATCAGCTATTTAATTACAGGTATTATTAAACTACTTAACAATAGCTGCCTAACTAGTAAGTACAGAAACAAAGGGTATGTGATTTGGATGGAGTTTCACTAATCACTCCATTTGGGCCCTTGATTTCAGTGCCCTAATTTCTCTATCACTGAATATATGGCTCATAAGGTTTATCCTCAAGTAATAAAAGCTAAATCTTTTCTCCCATCTCTTATTGCCCACAAAAGCAGCAAGAACCTGATTTTTTTAGTCTAGCCTACCTAAGGCACACTGGGATTATACTGTGCTAATAGCTCAGGAGTTACCACACTCAAATTGCGAACAAAGGGGAAAATAATGGAAGAGCAGGAAAACACAAAAGGATGGGAAGAATGGATTGAAAGATCACAGAACGTTTCTCACATTGTATTTGTATCCAAACTTGCTTCTATTTTCAAACTTACTGTGCCTAAAATACCTTTATATAAAATAATGTCACTAATATTAAAGAACTATCTCAGCAACCCGATCTAGTTGAAGATGTCCCTGCTCATTGCAGAGGGGTTGCACTACATGACCTTTAAAAGGTCCCTGCCAACCCAAACTATTCTGCGATCTAAAATACCAGGATAATAGCTCCAAGACTTAGATCAGCCATGAGTATTTTATCAACTTATGTTCAAGGGGGGGGAAAAAAAAAGTATTTAATCCCAAACTTGAAAGAAAAGAAAGAAGGAAAAAAAGAGAAAGAGAAGTTCCAATACAACTGATTCTGTAATTAGATTTCTTTACCATGTTATTACATGCTGTGTCTCACATGATAGAACAGGAAAACAAAGAATAGAAACTTCACTATTTAAGCTTTCCATATATCAATTGCTCAGGAACTTCTGCTTCTTTAAATCTATTTTCTGCCTCTCTGTGTAAGAATCAAAGAAACAACTTCAGCATCAATCAATATCTACAAAAGATTACATACAGCATTAAGTTTAAAAATGCTTTTTTGTCTTTAATACCAATATCACTTAACAGGATGTTCAAAATGCTGTATCAACATTAATTCTTTGCACTGTTGTGATGACTCCTGCGGTTAGAATATTAATATTGTGACCAACTCCTGCTGTCACTGCATCCTTTCATAGACAATTTTTTAAAAAAAATCACAAAACACAGTTATTTGCTACCACAGCTAATACAACATATTAATAATGCTGTATTTCATACACTCACATACTGCAATCATCAAGGAAAAAAACATCAATTACATTTGGACCTACATGAACCTATACCAGTGTTTTCCAAGCGGAAGGACGCAATCGGATCTGCTGGGCGATACCTGCTCCCCAAACTTCAGAACACTGCTACCAAAATCCTAAGCACGCCGCTTTACATTTAAATGCCATCAGAAAGAGCACTTACGCTAACAAGAAATAATACACCGTTTTGGCTCGATCAAATACTTCCACTTGAAAAAGCGCAGCCGTCCCTCCCGAGGGACTGGTTGCCTTGCCAGCGCCGCTCCTCGCGGGGCCGCGGCGCGGCAGGGCTGCTGCAGAGGGATTCCCACTTCACGAGTGCCACCTCGTGGGCCCGCCCGGCGCCGAGCCCATCGGCCGCCTCTCTCGCAAGGCAACCCACATTCTCCCCGGGTTTCACGTAGGGGTAAAATCGGATGACACGAAAAAACAATCCCGGTTTCTCGTGCTTAGAAAAGCAGCAATAAATGTCAAGAAAAGCACGATGTCTATTCGGAGGAGCGCCGCCGCCTCTCTCCCCTCGCCCGCGCGCGGCACACAGCCGCCGCTCTGGTCGAGGAATCCATTTGGTAACTTCGGCACCTACCTTCGTTATTTCTTCAGAAGCCCTCTCAAAGTCCTGCACAGTTCTACAGTAAAATCCTATTGTGCAGCTGGGATCCATTTTTTTGAATGACATCTTTTTGGGAGAAGGACAGTGGAATGACTGCAAGTTTCAAGATTAAAAAACATGAAATACGTGGTTAAGGGTGAGAATGGTACAGACCGATGCATTTACTTTTTTTTTTTCCCCGACCGACAGCTTTAACATACAATCCCCTGTATCACTTAAATTAAAACACAGCACACACTTTTGAAGTCATTTTTTCCATCCCTCCCCAAACATTCAATAATTCCACTCTTTTCCACATGTATAAAACCTGCTGTTTACGCTGCATTCACCAAACTTGCACACAACACCATGTTAGTTTGAAATCTGTCAAAGGTCTGCCGCTCCGAGCAGTACTTTATGAATATTCCCAAGGCAGAGGAGGTGAATGCTCTTCTGCAAATTGAATTTGTAACAGCTTTTGCACTATCTTACAATTACTGCTTTACTACCACCGCCCATTGCCCCTTTCCCTCCCCCAACCTCTATAAAAGAGACATAATGGAATAAACCAACCTCATGCAATTTCCTTTAGTAAATTAAATCAGTTAAAAAAACCACAAAAGCAAAACCATATTACAATAATCCACAAGTCGGAAAAAACCAAACAACATGCCCTGCTTCATCAATGTTTTTTTTCCTAATGTGAAATCTCTTTTCCCGATAGATGATGCTCTGACAGTGCTGCGAGCTGATACTATCAGCAGCCGTGCTATAAGAAAAAACCCGAAGAAATACACCCAAAGAAAACCGTTCACCACACTCCTCATTCACAGTTTGAGAGAAAAGGCAAGTATATGCTATCTACCCTGATTATGTGTTTATTACAGAAACTGTAGTTTTGGTGAAGCTCATTGTCCAGTAACTGAAATTATTTGGTCACCACTGACTGTCTCTCAAAGGCAGTCCTCTTTATTCTGCTTCTAAGGTGCAGGACTACCCAGTCATTCTACCTCTATTAAATCACCAGCAATCCTGCTACAGCTGCTCAGTAACAAATGCCATGTCTGTACCACACTGCCACGCAGGTACCACCGTACTAAAATGCAGATTTTGTTTTTCCATGAACTTCCCCCAGCCATCAATATTCCCCAGTGAACGGTCTGTGCTATTTCTTTTCACATCTACATGTGAGCTGTGCACAGCTTTCCCAGCGCAGCGCTGGTCAGCAGAGACCAGGACAGCTTACTAACACAACGGGAACGCCAGGACAGAGCAACACAGGAGATTTCTTACCCACACCAGCGCATTTCCTCTAGAAAGGGGAACTAACAACTGTTACAATCTAATTTGACTATAGCAACAGCAACCCCTGACAGCTAATATCAAGCAGTCTGGATACCAGAAACCCATTTTACTTTTTTTTTTTTTTAAATCTTTTTTTTTGCCAGTCAGAAAAGTCAATCTACAGAAGACAACAGCACTAGTTACCTAATCTAAGTGTATCTGTCAGTGTAATAGTTTTACATATTGAAGTATATAGTTCTTTACTTGTGATTACAAACCCGAGAGGTATTCTATTAAACCACTGCTAAAAAATATAAGCAAGGGTGAGAAGTACTATTTCTACAAGATTGATTTTAGTCACTGTTTCTTCTCCTAATTTTGTTCAAATTTTATATGCAGAAATTGTATTTCGAATATTCATTCCTGAGTCATCAAATAGATAAATCGAACCCTGCATTACATATCACATTTCGGCAACAACATTGTGACTACAGTTGTGCTGTGCTGTCCAGGGCAGTCGTCTTAATGCTATAGAAATGACTGTACAACAAAGAAAACTGGGTAGGCTTTCTTGCCCCCCACCCCCAAACAAATGGATTCTGGAAGCCAATAGAGAGTGGATTGATTTCCAACTTATTCTGGACAATTTGTCAATTTTGAAAATACTCCCTACAGATAAATCTAACAAGCAACTATCCACACTATGAAAGCAATTTCTGTTTACTTTTGACATTTCTGGACAAAGATATAATACTATTAAATGCACTAAGCATTAAATTGCCATATATTTTCCGTCTGCAGAGAAGTATTAGGATGTGATCGAGCCAAGCTGGCAGCTTGTGTACCTTCAAAATACATTTAAAAACCTTATTATTATTTGGAAACTCTTATTAATGCCAGTTTAGAGGATTAGTCATGGGAGCAGAAACCAAAAAGATGTGTCTTTTTTGTAGCTATGGTGAACTGAACTATGGTGTGACCTTAAAGAAGTCACTTCAGCTCTGCTTCTTTGTGCTGTTCCCGTCTTTTGTCTGGCTTACCCAATTAAACTGTAAAATCTTCAGAGAAGGCGCTGCATTTTACTACAGTTATTAGCATAAAGGGGCAAGGATCTCGGTTATAATCTCTGGCTGCTGCCACAATACAAATAGGAAGAGCTGGAACTCACCAACCCTTCTTCCACATACCTCAGCGGGATAAATCTAAAGGCACCTCTAAAAATAACGAAAGCTTCTGTCTAGGCTATTTTCTGATACATTTTGCTGCTATGTTCCTTTTTAGAATTCAGAACCTTCTCATTTTCTAGAGAATCTTATACTCTATATTATATGTCATGCTAATTAAAGTGCCTTAAGCATAAATACTGAAAAATATGTAGTGTTTGCTTTAAGTTGGCCGTAGGATTTGACATTAGCCCTGTGATGGTATTTTGATTAAGGTACTGTGATCAGTGTTTGTCAACAGATCTTTCTTTTCATGATAATGACAGACGGGACCATTGCAGTTCACTCCACTGTTCTCAATTTAAGTTAACTCTTAGCTGCTATACAAAACAGAAAATGAAGATCTCTATCTTCATTACACACCATTTGATTTACATTTTAAATGTAAACAGTCAATTTAAGATCACCTACTCAATTCCTCAGGTGTGAGTTTAAGCGCTGAGTATGACGTACTTCCACTGTTTACAGGACTTCACTGCAAACCTTTAAGAATTCTACATTAAGTAGTTAGTATTTTAGCGGTGGTGGAGATACATACATATTCCTCTTCCTTATTTAAATGCAATATGTTGTTTCTGAAGCTGTGTTTCCACATTTAGGAGTACTTAACTTCACAGAACACAGTGGCATGAGGAACCGTTACTAATAACAAACTCCGTTCTAGAGCAGCTGATCCTGCCCTAAGCAGCAGATGCACCCTGAGAGTGTTTCTACACTGAAAGAAGAGCTGCTCCGAGGAGGGTCGAAGTTCATGTGGAAGCTGGACACAAGATCAAGAAGAAGAGTTTGTTTGGATGGCACCGAGCACTTCTACTGTGAGTACTGTGGCTATTGAACACTTACTTCTGAAACTGATAATGTTTTCCCACGGTACTTGTAAATTGAGTTCTCTAATAACCTTCTTCAGCTCTATCTATTTTCAATGCAAGTTATTTGGCAAGAGGTTAAAGAAAAGGGAAAACACTACTGTGAAAAAAAACAAGCATGATTTTAAAATCTAGGCATAGCCTGAAAAGATATATTCACTACACCTAGACAAGCCCAGAAAGTCGTGGCCTAGAAAGAGGTTGGGGTTAGGGGGGGGCGGCAGGGAAGAAAGAACACATGCAGCACCTGTTTGTTCTTTCTGTACACTTTCAGACCTGCCAGTTTCTTGGAACTAGTATTCTATAAAAAAGCTTGATTAAAAATAATAATAAAACTCATTTAAAAAAAAACAGTTCAGAAGACTGGAGTAAAATTCATCTAGTCAACCACAAACCTCACTGATAAGCATAAAAAATTTACACTTGTATGAAGCCAAAAAAGTGATGACCTGCAAAGTTGCTGGGTGCATAAGTTACATTTAAAATGACAACCACCTACTCCAGCTTAGAAGTACAATGAATTCCTGGGTAAAGAAGCAGCAGGCAAACCGATAGGAACTCTGGTTCCAAACTGACGACAGGCTCCTACTATTGAATACTGCAGTAACTCTCTCTATGATGTTGACTGCAACTTGATTTTAAAATTAATTAAAAGTGACCAAAAGGACAAACTAACAAAACCAAATCCAAGTAACTGAGGTTTAAGATCTCCAAATACTGTCTATTTAATGGAAAGTTACTTAAATGAAGTGATCATCTATTTTTGAGGTTTTATGATCATTAAAAAGAAACAGACGAAGATCAATGAAGTAAAAATTAAACCCCCGTATTGAGTTTTTAACCTCTGGTCATTTTTGTTGATTATAGGCCTATAAAGAAGGGCAGAACTTTGATAAATAACATGTAACTGTAAAACCATAAAGAGGCAGCTAGCTAGAACATCTCTAAATAATTAGTGTTTGATTCATATGGGAAGAAAACAGTGCCAGGTCTATATCCATACTACCTCAAGAGGGAAATCCTTTATGCTGACATCTACAAAAGATTGGCAGTAATGAGGATCCATGTAAATCAAACTGTCATCTACAAGGACAAAACAGAAGACAAGTAATTCAAAAAACACCTTATTATTACACTGCTTACAATCCAATTTCTATGCAGAACAGCCAAAAAAAAAACCAGTGTGTAACTGCTTGCCAGGCTGATACTCATTGACTGAAGCATAGGTTTTTGCAGGACAGATTAACTTTTGCATAATCAAATATGCTTGTATAAGCAGAATTTTTATAAAGTGATGAGACTGTCATTTAATTTTTGGTGATAAAATTACTTTTACAAACACACAATTATATTCTGGAGTTTGCATATGAAAAATGTATTGTGCTACTTTATCCTGACAGGAAGAATATATTGCTTGTCATTTAAGCATCAACTAACACTACTTAAACTAGTAAAAAGTAAATACGTAAATAAGAACCGCTAGAGAGTAACAGCAAATGCTCCTGAAGTTTGGTGAAACAGATAAATTATGCCTTGTTTATGCAACAATGGAAATTAAATGTACATTTTACAGAATCCAATTACTATATGGGCTAAATGACAAATGACTGGACTTCGGTAGATATGATGAATTAATAAGGTACTCATTTTGCTGTTTTAATCATGCTATTTCCCACTGGTTCAATATTAATTTCCTAACTCTTAAAGAAAAATATTGAAGAGACATAACATATTAAAACACTAACCTTGAAATCCAGCAAAGTAATACGACTGCTTGGGTTTGCCACCAATAATACCAACACAATACTCAAGGCTTAAAATTCCCTACAACAAGAACATTAAATGATTAGGACAGTGTTAAACAGAGTAAGTATTAAACGGAATTTGAACTTTGCTCTTCCTTTACTGTTTTTAGGCAAATAGCTTTTTTCTTTTTTTAAAGATTGACCATGACTTTCTGGGGCTTGACAAGCTTACAACTGACCAAAGTGAAAACATACCACCACATATTCCAGAGAATGTCCTCCCTTTTCATGAGATGCCCACACATCGAGAGACTTGGCAGTATCATTTTTGGGGAGGAGACAAAACATAATGTCACACAAATTGAGCACAGGCTGCTTAGTCAAAAGGTATCAAAGTATTCAGATTTACAGAGTTCATATATGTTTACATTCTGTGGCCCTGGGGGCTCTCTTCTTTTTGCATTCAGATGTAGAAATCTGTCTAAAGTATGAACTTTTACATCATAGGGAGAAATGCCAGTTGAAGTACGAGTAGTTACAAGACACAGCTCAAAACAGCAGCCCAAAATACGGGAGGAGAGACAGACACACCCCATAAATCTTACTGGATGTTGACTGTGAGGGTAGAGGAGCCAGAACCGTCAGTAATGTAGCACCTTTGAGAAAGAGACATTGCAAATACACCTAATGGGATTTAACCAGGGACGTGGGGTGAAATACAGGAATCACTTCAGTCTGGAGGTGTAAAGAAAAAAACATACTACTCTACCCATGGCAAAGTTAGGAGCCACTAAGGACAGAAAGAGTTGGGATATCGGCCGTGGGCTAATCACACCAGTGCTGCCAGCATACTTCTGTTCATGCAGGTCGAAAAGCGTTGGGTTCTGTAATCCATGTGTCTGTGCTAGCACACAAACCTAGCAGACTGATTTACGTAATAGAATGTACGGATACAGCTTCTTGTGCTGGGGAGAAGGATTCACCTGGATACAGGCCTTTTTGCCAAGGTGAGAACACTGCATTAGTTTGACTGACAAATTCCTCTACCACCCACAAGATCTAGATGCAGTCACAGACCACGGACACCAAAGAAATCACCCTTGAGCATTTCTCTATTAAAAGTACTGAGCGAAGGAAGAAGGCAGAGAAGAAGAGAACTTTCCTCCCTCTCCCTTGAACGTACTTCTCTCTTCTCACTTTCATGAGGTTCTGTTTCTCACCAGGGCTCATTAGGATTTTTCTGAATACTCAAGTCTTGGCTTTCCATTAGTTAGCCCACCAACTCCTGTGGGAGCTGAATTTTGCCAACATTGAGCACTTTGGAAAGCTGCGCCCAATTGTTCTAATGCAACTGAAGACAAAGACCATTAAATACTGTAAAAACTGAACACCCTTTAAATGTCCATAAATCACAGTGGTTTCCTTGTGGCACTAGACAAGTGCTGGGTCCAAAAACTTGGATGCTGGCCCAAACTGGGACAGCAATCCAGAAGACCAGCAGTTTAGCTAAAGTGAAATCTCCATTAGCTGGCAGTCACACCTGTATTCTCTCCTCCTAAGAGATCAACCAGTAAAAGTATAACTATTACATTATCACTGTATAGCAGGCAGAATTCCTCTCAACAAAATGATTGAGATTTAATGTACTAATAAGACCAAAGCTTCTCAAGATAAAATTTTCTCTGCTTAAGACAACGATAATGTAACACAACAAAAACTGTTGTACTCCTCACCTGAGATGCTAAAAAAAGTCAACTTCAGTATGGTTTATACAGGTTAAGAGAAAGTGTTGCTTATCTAAAATACGAATGCAAAGGCTTTTTTAGAAAATGCTGCTCAATGGTTGAGCATTACAGAACATTCAGGCAGATCAGAGGCAAAGGCTGAAACAGCTAAAGAGGACACATCCTCTGCCAGTGAAACAGAAAGGGAGTAAAGCTACTTAGGGTAATGAATAACTGTTTAATCTATGGGAATTTTCTTGTAAAAGTGAATTATAAAAAATTTATCAATTTTCATCCATAAATATAAAATCCTTTGTAAAAATTACGTCTTGTACTACATTCTAAAAATCTGCATTTTTAACTTAAATCCAGACCCCAAGAAATGTAGTCACTTCTTGTGAACAGTCAAGACAGACTGAAGTGACTAATATATGCAATTGAAAGCCCTCTTATCACATTCTCCATTATAACAGACTGCAAAAGGCAGGAACGGGCTTGGTAAATGAGCAGCAGAAATCACCCCGGTAAAGGCAGTTGTATGAGGCGAGCTCGGATAACGTGACTGTGCTTTGGAAACCCAGTGCTACACAAACATATTTTACTCTGGCAAGAGAGTGTTTTTGAGAGCTAAATTGAGAAAGCCTCTGCAGGGTAAAACTAGCCAGAGATATCCGTCAATAATAAAAGCCAGTATTAAAGAACTGGAGTCACTTTTCTTTTGCTAGGAAGCCTTAGGAAAGTTGCAGAAGCAACTGTTTGTTAGCTTACAAATGAAGGCACTGTGTGTATTCCTGGACATGACTGATTCAAAGGCTTTTTTGCAGTTAACACTGAAAGTCAAGTGAGGTTGCTGTAGATCATATCTGTGACCACAGGCTTATCTTAGCTGTGTCAGAATTAATCAGAAAAGAACTGAAACTTTCCAAAACCAACTGTCTGAAAATACAAGGAAAAGAAAAACAATTTATTACTTCATCACTTAAATAAAAGGCTTCAGCACTTTGTCTCCCCATGCCATTAAAAAACAAACATGTTTCCCAAAATTTTACAGAGAAGACACAGTCACAAAAAAAAAAAGTAACAGACTCAGATTTTGTACATGCTACTAAGTTATAGTATTTTAAAAATTAAAACAAGAATTTAAAGACAGATAAAGAGCAGCACAGAAAAAGATAAAGCAGCAGGGCTAAGAGAACAATCTCTTCTCTAAGAGAAGTATTCTTGTGCTCAAGAGGTAAGATTACAGCACATCTTCAGGTGTTGGCACCGTAAGCAGAACCTCCGCTGGGGAAAACTTAAAAAAAACCCCAAAAACCAAAAAAAACCCATAGTTTTTCCTCCCCTCTGCTCTCGAGTTTTACTTTTTTTCCAGTTTGTTTTTATTTGTGGTAACTGCTTGCTACTCCTGCATCACTGTCCTTAGAAGCATTCATCCTAATGTCCAGATAGTGGAAACAACCACTTGAAGTAGTGACTAAAGAAATAAAAAAATTCTAACCCCTCTCTTAAGGGGAAGAAAAAGACAAAAGAAAAGGGGAAAACCAGACAAGCAACAACCTTAAACCATTTGACATTTAAGAAAATAAGAAATGGAATAAGGAGTTTGCTACATTTATATTTTAAAATGCTGACTGATATTTAATACAGCACAACTCTGATAGCATATGTAACCAAATTACCATTTGTAATTTCAGCCACTGCGTTAATGTCTTTTCAGGTAGCTACCTTAGGAGTAGGACAGTTATCACTGCTTCACCAAGGGACATCATGTGCTCTGCAATTATGTCTGATCTTGTAATAGGGAAATTTAAAATCTGTAAAGTCAAACTTTACAACCTTCAACTGTAAAATCTCCACCACACACTTAATAGGTAGAAGATTACCATCATGAAGTCGCTTTTCATATCACTTAGTGCTACTATTTGAAAAATGACTGAGCTCTCATTTCATACCTTTACAAACTCTAAGTAGTCCGTGTTTGTTCTCTCTCCACCGAGTCTCACGGGAACTAATATAATTACAGCTTTTGTGTCTGCTTTTCCAGAATCCGTAAAAGAACATTGTCTGTCAATAACATCTGAACTGTAGACTGAAAGGAGACACACGGAAATATTCATATTCAAAATATAACCATGAGCTTTTACAAAGACACACCTACAATATGTCATCACTTAGTTTTGCAAACTAAAACTACAGTCCTTCAAAACATTACTGTCCTCCTGAAATACCACTCTTGAGTGACTGATGAAAAACAGTGTTATGCCTTCTTATTTTCAGCAATATTTTACAGAACGGTAACGTGCTGCTGAGATAAGATACATTGTCAGGAAAATGCAGAAGGGGTAAGTTAAGAGAAAAACCAATAAATATTTATTAACTTGATATAAACTTCTTCTAAAAGGAGTAATTTAAAACTTGAAAGCCTACAACTAACAGAAACATCTACATGTTAAAGGAAAAAGGCAACAATAATTGATTTTCATAAATACTCTAAGTTCACTGTCTAAAGGTAACACAACACGGTCACTGAAAGTGAGTGAAAAAACTTAATGTAGTATTTTTGCTTATTCCCTCCAAACTGAGAGATGCGAAAAATCATCACCAGAACAAAGAAATGAAAATTTAATAGAATTTTTAAAAAGTTTCCACAGTCATTGTAAGTCAGGTAAAACTGGTCTGTGGCATATGATTAAACAGTATCTCTTTAAAACCAGTTTGACTGATTACCCAGGGATGTCGGTCTCTGTCCTATGCCAAGATGGGTTATGACATAACTAAAATTTCTGGCAGCTAAACATGGCTACTGAAGTAATACATTCTGCTTAGATTTGAAAGACTATAGTCATTAGCGTAAAGTTTCACCACACGTTTAGTTTATCATGTCATCATTTTCTGCTGCTGAACATCCAGAGCTCTAAGCTTCTCTGCCTGTTATCGATTATTTAAAATGCCACTCTGGAGCAGAAGAAAGGTTACCACTGACTCTGGTTCACTATCCTCCTCACATCTTCAAACTCCAAGCAAAAATAACTTCTGACTAGTCTAAGAGACTGGTGCAGTGTTTTTTTTTCTTCTAGAAAAATGGGTAAAAGAATCCTGTGATGCAAAAGACAAATGTAACCAACAGATCTACTCTAATTGAACTGAAGTATTTTTCAGTTGTTTGGTTGGTTTTTGGGGGTTATTTTTACTAAGATACGGAAGCTCTTACTAGCTTATTGCTAAAACAACATTGAAGTGAGTGCAAAACAGATTATTAATTGATTTAAATCCAAAAATAAGAAGTTACAACAGGCAGATTGTAAGAAAAACTTCTCTTGCTGGATTTGGAATTCCACTATCTTCCACTATAAGACACCAAACAAGCAATGTACGAACCTTTCACGTTGTGATGTCCGATTCTCAAAGAGAACAAATATCTGCTTGTATCATGAACCCTTTTGTCTACATAATCTCAATTTTGTGGATCCATTTTTGAGTTTATTTTTTCCTTTAGATCTCTATTGGTAAGTGCTCACTGAAAGGCATGAAAAGCATCTAAAATATTTGCAAAAATCTACATAATCACAACATTTACCTGTACAATCCTGAGCAACATAGACTGTTACTCCTTGTAGCTCAGGGTCTCTTGCTTCTTCAACAGCTTTTCTAAGTACAAACACAAAACTATTTCACTCATCTCTGATTTTAAAGAAATTAACAGTAAATAAATGTAAATTATTTGAATTTTAGAAACACGTTACTTTTAATTGTTTGTTGTTGGGTTTTTTGACAGGTTTTTCTTGGTTGGTTGTTTTTTAGGTTTTTGTTTTGTTTTGTTTTTAAATTCAGCACACCTTGCATTCCTGACACAGATAGGGAGCTGCGGTTTTTTATTTATTTTAAACACTGGATACCAAGATCCAGTGAATATGGCAACACGTTTTTCCCAAGCAAAGATGACAATGTCTGGTTATTTAGAAGAAACAATGAAAACCACAAAAAAAGCCCAAAGCAGCACATTAACTTATAATGAAATTCATATTCGCTACCTAATTTCTTTCTGTTTATAACATTTTCTGTCACGTATATTGGGATAATAAAGGCTAAATTTGCTGACAGAAATATTATTTTCAACTCTATAATCTCTTCAGTTGACCTCTATTCATACAACTAGCCACAAATTAGCGCCTCATGTCCATGGAAATAAAGGCTAGCATATAAAAAGCTGTAAGGTTTCATCAAAACTTTCAAAAAGGATAATTGCAATATTAGGCTATCCTCAAAAGAATAAGAGTAATGGAGCTAAAAACTAGAAAAAAAAATATATGTCGATAGTCTGAAGCATGATCATCAATCAAGGACAACATCTGTAAAGAAATTAAGCTGTTCACAATAGAGGATTAGCCTTTGACTTCAACACACACTTGCATTAAATGGTCACTATCCCTTTATTTCACAATATATTTTGAAGAATCGTTTAATACCGTAGTTCTCAAGTTATGAGCATGCTATACATTGTTAGTACTGCTGTAAGAGAGAAAGATCTAGGAAAGGAAGCCTTTGCAGTGTTGGAAAGCACCAGTGGGTCTGTGTTGGATGGAAATCTGGACCACCCCCCCGGCTTCCCTTAGGTAAACAGGCTACTGCAATTTAAAGCAAACAAAAAAGAATTCTGACAGTTTCTATCATCAGAAAAAAACAGAACACATAAATAATGCTAACCTCTCACATCACTGTATGCCTTTGCATGCATGCACAGATACACACCTGATTATTTCAGTACAGGTTCACTTCAGATTAATGTATTTTTATACTAAATATCAAATTCTTCTATTCACAGATAGAGAGAGAAACGTATCAACTTTGACTTCTGCTGCTTAAGTAACTTATTAGGGATTCAATTTATAGGTAAACTATAATCCACTAATAAAACAAGCATATAAGGCTATAAAAAAACCAAACAAAAGTCAGTAATATTCAAAGAAATTGCATATAAAGGCACACAGTGTGGAGAAATTTTGACTTTCGACTTTTTTTTTAGCAACACTGAATGTCACAGACCCTTTACTTTTACTGTGATATAATTATAATATTAATAGTCCCATACATTTACAGTTTCACAAGAATTTGATGTGTGCAAAGAAATGCTGAAAACATCAATTTTAGCTCTGACATTTCATTACACTATCAGTACATTACAGCCCCCAGGTTACAGTATTAAAAAAAAAAAATCTATAATGTTATGCATGTTCCAAGGTTGAAAGAGTGGTTAGTTTTTAGAAGATTTCATTAAAAGCAGCTCTACTTAAAAACCTAGGTTTGGCAGAGATACTTGGGACTTCTACTGCCCAAAGTACAGGAAAACAGGAATGTAATTTTTTTTCCTGAGATAAGACTGAACAAAAGCTCAGAGTTCGGTTCCCGCACCTACTGCTATTTCCCTTCCTGCCTCTGAGAAATTTCTACAATTGCTACTAAGATGGACATTTTACAAAGCCAATAATGAACAGTTGGATGCTCAATTAAGCTGAAGTAATCTCATGACAGTTTGGAATGCTTCTCCTCTAATGTGTAAGGCACAATAACATAAAGGTATTTTTACCTTAAAATGTGTGCAACAACTGCAGGCCCATACCAGTCTCCAGCAATTTTTCCAGACTTCTTTCCATATTCTATTAGCTGATGTAAGCCAAAAGCTGCCAGCGGAGAGTCGCCAAACCAAGAAATTATTTTTCTATGATAAACTTCATTTCTCATTTCATTGTCATCACAGTTTCTTTTTAATGTTCCCTGATGATGATTTGACAGGATCTTGGGTTCTCTTTCTGCTGTAAGCGATGCTTCGAATGATGCTGTCAGCTTTTTCACTGTATGGGCTGTCCACGATTCAGAATCTGAATTGTCAACGTCCAATGCATCTGGCCAGACCCAGGCTGCAGCAAGAAATTTTGAGATGCATATTAGACTTAACATTAACTTTCTGGTATAATATGCAAAGCACATCCCTTTCTCCCCCATGCTCCTTAAACCAATAGTATGTACTTTACATACTGAGATGCAAATGTCAGTGTTAAAATGTAATCAATGGATTCAAGTGGAGTATTGCTTTTATTTTCTGCTGAATGATACACGTGTTAGCAATTTATGCTACCTGAGCTAGAGGTCAGACTCCATGATCCCAGTCACTTAAATACACAAGATATACCTGATTACAAGGCACAGGTTAGACCTATCTTACATATTAAAGATATAAAAGTTCACTATTCAGTACCATCTAAAAAGTTTTATCCATGTCAAACAAGAAGTTTCAAAAGCTGTTTTTAATTCTTCTGGTTTGTCAGTTATTAAAAAAAATAGGCAAACCTGAGGAATTATTCATGTGAAAACAAACACTTCTTCCTGGCAAAATGTCAAAGCAGATCAGCAGAAAAATAGACAAGATTTCTTTATTCAGTAGATTTGTGAATTCTTTACCTAGATTACAAGACAAACTTGTTTAAATATTACTCAGCACAGTACCTACAGGCTGCGTTTCTAGCTAAAGGTTTCTCTAACAATGCGTCCCACACACAGCGTTCCACTTACAGCACGATGGTGCTTCAGCAAATCTAGAGAACAGTAAGGCGTGCCTTGTCAGATGACTGAAAGCTTCTCCCACAAGTACAAACAGCTACTTGCAACACAGAGCACTTGAGGAAACCTCTGAAACTGTCTGATCAGAACACATCCTGAAGGTCTACAATGGACATCCCAGAAGGCAAGGGGAAGGCTGCCACGTGCAAGCAAGGAACAAACCCTACAGACGCAGTGCTTTTGCTCATTGAGACAGATTTGGGTGAAGTCCTGGAGATGCAGAAAGCTGCCATTACAGCAGCAAGAGGAAACTTTTCTGACAGAAAGCAAGAAATGCAGCCCTCCTTGTAATTCTTACTGATGTATCCATGTAAAAGTCTTTGAGAAACAAAGAGGAAGCACAGAGGCAATTTTAATTCTAAATTTTTAATTCTAAAATCTAACTTAGGGCTCCAGGGATGTCACAAGTATTGCTGGTAACGGCCATAGTCCATGTCAGTCACTCTTACTATAGCGTGATGGCCACCCAACATCAATGCCTCTTACCACAAGTGGCACCTCTTTGTGAAACCCTGTGTTTTCATCGCAGACCCAGACGGATGCATGCGTAAGCTCAATCTAACAACATCACAGGCCTTGCTATTCCTGTACCGTGAGCTTCAATTATAAGTCAATCTCTTAAGCACAGGCATTTCAAAGTAAAACTTACCAGTACCTTAATATTTAAAATAAAAACTCATTTACAACATCATTCAGCAATATCTGGAACATTCCACATAGCAGTGGAAGTGTAAGTATTCCAGCTAGTAACTGCAGTCAAGTTTTGCTTTGTAACAGAAACAATACCATTAAACTATAATGAAAACATCTCTGGGAAAAGAGTAAACAGCGATGAAAAACTTCATGTAAACACTTAAATATCTCTCAAAAGCTACCCAGACCTCATAAAAAGCTTTTCAAAGGATAATTCACCAGCTGTCAGAAGACTAGGTGATGAGAAAAGTCGTCCAGAAAGACCACACATATTCTGTTTTTCTATGCATTTGGATTGCCACAGAAACACTAGTGCTCTGGAATCACCAAATCACTTTCCAGATTAGGATGCATGGGGGACAGTGCGAGGGATTCTTCGTGACTATCGATTTTAAAGACATAAACCTGGGTCTTTTTTTTGTTTGGGGTTACTTCAGAATGAGCCATTACACGTTCCTACTCACAGGTAGTCTCCTGATCAGATTTTTAGTTTTTTTTAAATGTACGTATAAAAAAAAACACCTCTATTTAAGGGATTTGTGTTCTCAGCAGAATTATTTTCCTATGTTTTGATATTTGCAGTCAGTTGAAAGGGATAATGAATGTTTTATGATTTAAATACAGCAAAAGGAACATTCCGTCAGCCAATCTGACAGTTCAGTCATTACACTGCCAAGAAAGAAGACTGTGTGATGCAGCTGGTTTGGGACTATCTTCACAGCTTACATCATATTAGCACAGTAAGTACAAAGTATTATTAAAGCAGGCTTTCAGTACTGTCTGCTACTAAAGTATTGCTGGGATCCACCAAGTGGCTGAGTAAACAACACACTGTATTCTCTCTAACGAACACACCTGGGTGGCTTCAGGCCCATGTCTTGGATCATTTGAAAACGAGCAGTGGTGACAAGGGACATGACCTATTGTTTGAAAGGAGCAATGTGGTAGATTATGAAACGGATTGAGAAAAGGATGGAAAGAAAAGGTGGTTAACTATGAGAACCAAATACCTCTAAGCAGGACATGGCTCAGCTTGGAAGAATGGGGAGGACATGCACACTTAGCCTTTGAAAGCAGAAAGCCTTCCAAGTCTCCTAAAGCTACTTCTTTCAAACAGCTGCTACAGAGAGTATTTTGAGATAGACAATGATAAGGAAAAAAGGGAAGTTCCTCTGTAACTACATGGGGGGGAAGGGAAGAAATTAAATAGTGAAAATTTCAACACAAAGAATGATGTATTGAAGTTAGATTAGAATCCTACTATTAACTCAATATATTAATGCTAGAAGAAACTGAATAATGTACAACTTTAAAACTGATAAAAGAACATCACTTTCGCTATAGCCCACAGCTATGGGCTATGGAACTCATTTCCACATCCTGAGTTCAAGAAACGAGCAAGTTTCAAGAGAACTGGACACTTGCATTGATCATAACAATACCCAGGTATGGGATCAAAAATTTTTGTGGTATTTTACTTCACAGTTAGCTGCTGCGGAGTTTCCAGTATTTTGCTTCGACACACTTTGGTATTCCCTTTTTCAGAAATGGAAGAGTAGGACAGCTAGATCACTGCTCTGATGCAATGTAACAATTCTAACATTAAGGAGGAGTCCAGAATCAAAACCATCTTGCACTTAGGCTAAATAAAGATCATTATGCTTTCTATAGAATGCTCATGCTTATCATACCAAATATAGAAATCTTCTCTCCTAACTTACCTCTACCAAGAAAATGAAGCATCAGACCTTGAGCCAGCAACATTTGACCAGTTCTCAGCGTGCAGCCCCACCCACAGTCTGTTGTTAATGCAGACCCCTTTATCTGAGGAAATTCTTCTCTGTAGGTCAGCCATATTCTAGAAATAAAATCTTTACGAAACTCCTCAACATTTCCTGAAATCTCTGTGTTGATTTTATCAAAATTGGACCCATCTGTCGAGAGTTCACCAGATTCTGTAAGGCCAAACACAATTTTAATTATAACTTGGTATGGCGCTTCTGTTATTAGAAAGAAAAAAACATACACCTATTCTATTAGAAAAACAGGGCAAACCTGCAAAAATAACAATCGCTTCAAATACAAGAAAGGAAATCTGGAAGGCAAACATAACAGAAATGTGCCAGCTGGGGGGGAAAAAAAAAAAAGAGCAATGCAGCCAACATTACTGTACTAGTGGAATTGTTGACTTGCAAGTAAGCAACTGCTCGATTCAGCTAAATGTAAATGATCAAATAGAGAGAGATTCTTAGAAAACTTAATACTGGAAAATTATAACAAAGGTGTTGGTGTAGTGGCTCTTTGTGCAGGTATTGTCACTGTTTCAATCAGGAGTTTTTAGAAAGAAAATCTCAAATTGATAGGTAAATGAAGCACTGTGCAAATTACAACGCTAATATTTAAGGAAAGAACAAGACTTCAGTGTAAAATCTGAATAAAGCAGCTTAGGATGGGTTGCATTAGTGGTCGCGTTGGACATTGAAATGAGTATTTTCTAAGCTTTTCATATTTACGTTTTGAATTTGCTAATTGTTAATGACCATCTTTCTAGAAGATTAAAAATATATCCACAGAGCTCCTGCTGGATAAGATTGGAATGAGTTAAGTGCTGTGTACATACCATCAGTTTTGAAGTGGTAACATTTCCCCAGCAGAAAAACTGGAGAGCTTCTACTGAAGTAAGTTTTTGTTTTCAACACCCAACCTAAAATAGCAGCAAAACAAATACAGATTTGTGACTGAAGTATTTGAAAAGGGAATTACTAATCTCATCTGTTTAAGCCAAACGTAACCCTTGAAAAGGGAATATAGAGAAAATGTACCAAAATCGGGTTTTCCTTTCATAAATAACAAAAAGTTTAACAGTGCTACAAAACACAGATTAGAGTTCTGGTTTAAAAGTAACGATGTTAGCCATATATGAATGTTTGAATGTTAATACAATGGTACTACTGCACAGAAATTGTGTAGGATACAGAAACACTAAAGCTGAGCTTAAGTTGCTTTGTCTCTATTGCAAATTCATTACTGCATTGATTCTGTGAGGTTTCCAACTCCTATAATAACATACAATAAGCTTCAGATATGACCAGTGAAAATGCATGAGAGTACCGATTTTTCCGTAGGCTTAATTAAACATACTTCATCACAAAACTAAATTGAACATTTCGAACACAAAAAGGGCAGTATAATATGCTGTACAAATTCAAAGGGTCAGAATTCAGTTTTTAGGTTTTGACAATGTCCCCAGACAGTAGCTTTTTCAGTCTACTTTTTCAGTCAGGTTTTAAGTCTAAATCCTATGGTCTTTTATATCCTAAATCCATAGAGTTTCTGGAACTTTTCCTATCACATATACGGTGTAATGACTACTATTCCTCTTCAGCCATGTGGTAGCCTTAAAGAAAGTAGAAGAAAAATATCTTTTCATGTTGCCAGACATCTCCAAGGATGAGTTATGAGAATTAAGAAAATTTGACAGAAACCTGGTGGTAAATCTGAGCAACCTCAGTCCTAAAAGGAAAGTAGAAAAATTAAGATTAAGGACAGAATAGTAATGGGCACACCTGAAAATTTGGTTGCTTATAAGCAAATTACTGTTGTTCAACTGTGGAAAAGTATGTTACACTGAAGTGTGTGAAGCAGATTGTTCAGTGGAGTTTGTATTTCACACACCATCCTATTTTTTCCAGAAAAGTGCATATAAAAATAGAGAAGATACTTGCATAGATGACTCCATATTATCCCTGTTTAAAAGTCTATGCAAATCTGGTGTCATTTACATAATGTATTTACTGTTTTCAAAATAAGTCATTTCAAAATTATGCAAATTTATTTGAAAAATTAAAAGCTAAACAAGTTAGTTTACTGGGGCTCTTTATTATCTCAAAGTAAAAATGGTTTCAAGGGCCGTATTGCATTTTTATTATTAATATTAGTTAAGTTTCTGAATCGTGATCCCATTCACGTCAACAAGAAACATTACGCTCATTTCAATGGAGCCAGGATATTACCATACACTGTTTCACTTACTGTATTTCATGTTGTGCCATGCAGACATAAACTTTGATTTTATCTTTTCTACTTCATCTGTCCCTGTGGCCTCCATATTCAAATTCTAGAGAAAAAGCCATCGCTGTCCTGTAAGACGTTCAGTTCTGCTACTGTAAAAACAAAAATATAAACATATCGGGCACTGAGATGGGCACTGAGAATGCACAGTGTAGTATCACCACCGGCACACTTCGGTACTTAAGCCTAACATGACCAGAAACAGTAATAAACTTGCAGAATCCTCCACTACCAGGGACTGAGAAGCAATCACATGTTGCATGAATAAGTAATAAAAACATTTAATTCCAAATATACACCATTAAAATTACTATACAAAGCTAAATAAAATATAATGTTCCCCAACAGCTCTCTATTGCACCACAAACTGATCCAGAGCATATAACTTGGGCTGGCATATGAGTACACTCATTCTAATTGGCAGTGAAATGAAGAGCTACAACACATTTCACTAAATAGAATAGATGCTATTCTTTTCTCCTGAACAGAATACAATAAGCACTTTTTTCCCCCCACATCAGGGGTTCTGAGTACTAATAAACAAATCTTGGTTTTAAAAACACCATTAGTTTCAGATTTCTAGTCAAGAATTTTCTAAACCAAAGTTTACATGCATTGGAGGAACTGAAAGACAATCTGCAAGATGTTTTGCTGTATGCGTACAAGGCAGAAAATGTGCTGTACTGAAAATGTGTGTAGTAACCATGATATAATTTGTACAGAATTAACTTGCTAGAGGGGTAACATCAAAAGATGAGTAGAATACTGTCATAAAAAAAAAATTAAATTAGTGTTTACTTTACATCCCTTCTACTTACAACTTGCAGTGCAAAAAGACACTCTCCTGATTTGATCATGTTGTCTACAGTTGTGCAGCTGTATTACAAGTATGAGAGTGGTACAATGGTGGTGAAAACCACTGTAGTGCAGCTTAATTTTGTAAAATCTGCTTATAAATTTTCCAGGAGGGGTTGGGAGGGAATACACTTTTACTGACTCTTTCTGAACTGCAAGACAAGATGGACTTCACCTTAAAAGCAACCTAAACTGGTGATAATACAGAAAGAATATGTACTCCCTTTATGCCCCTTCCTAAGAAATCCAGGAAAACGGGACAGAACTCCCTTTGTAGTCCACCTGCACCTTTTGTAACAGTAAGTTTGCTATTAATTAATAGAGCTTCCTTCACTGCATGTATTCTGTCAGTGGTTCACTTTAAAAGAGTTGATACAGGAGGTTTTCTTGATGATATTTGGTAGCTCGAACCCTTGCACAGATAGCTGAAAAATTAACAGCTCCTCCTCCAACAGGAGCTCATGTAGGACATCAAAAAAGTCTATCAATAGCGGTACATCACTGCAACCTTCACCATATTTTTAGCTAAGTTCCAATAACATCAAATGATGACATGAACAAAGGTGAACTATATCATTTAATTAATAACCTCAGTCCAGGAGCATATACCATCACCGATGCTATACATAACCTCCCTACTTTAAAAGGAGAATCTAGAACTGTATTTACCTTTCCCTGTGTTATTCTCCATTGAATTGGGATGAAAAGCAGGATGAAGACTAAACCACGTTACTTCTCTTGACTGGGAGCATAATTTAAATAAGTAAAATCTAACCACTAATAGTGTAATTGAAGAGTGTGAAGATGTCAGGGGGCCAATGTCTTCAGAGCCTGAAGGTACTCACACAGACACATTGTTTCTGGGATCTGTAGGGAGGGTGAGGAAAACAGCAGTGTATACTGCCCAAGCCATCCCTAGCATGTTTTTCTGCTATTCCATTGTACTATTTCATAACAGTCTGTCACCAACTTTTTGATGGAACAAGAGGCTCATAAACATGAGGGAAGACTGACATTTTTTTGCTAGTGAAAGTAACAAATGGCTACAACCCGACTTTGATTAGCCTTGGGTTAAGCTGGGTTTTTGTAGGGGAAGAAAGACAATTTAAGGTTGGCGTTTAATTTCTTGCCTTTTCCCCCCTCTCTTTTTCTTTAGGAGAAAAAAGAAGACTTTGCATAGGCATGTATCACTGACTCTAGGTGGCAAAGCTGGTAAGATGAACTTCTTCAGGAGGTGCGTTTGGTCCAGCCTGTCCTCACACGATCAACCAGAGACAGTCATTTATGCAGGGGCTGCCGATTGCTTTAAAAGCGAATACCTGTAAAAGCTCCTTCTGGCTAAAATTAGGAATGAAACAAACTCTACTGTTTCGAAAGGGTCTGAAGGAAAAATTATTGAAATGAGAAAGCTGCTCATTTTCCTTTAAAATACAGTGGTCATTGGAGCACATTTTTCTTTCAACCCCTTACATTTCTTCCCCAGCATTATGCTAAAGATGTGAAAAGGCCACCTAAGAATAAGTCTAACCTAGAACAGGCACATTTATTCCACTGGAAAAATGCAGGCTCTTCCCATCAATGTGAGAAGGCATCAGTAATAGTTCCACTGAAGTTAATGGAACGGCATCAGAAGGTCGCAGGGAACACGGATTCAAGCCCTACGGGCACAATGCAACCCACGTTATTAAATCTAAAGCTAATGGTTTTATACTGAAGTTGTCTCATTCAAGAAGTTATCTAGAACATCTATTACTAGGACAATGTTACTTCACACAGAGGCAGGACACACCTCTGAACGAAAAAATGAAGACCTGTCCTCTCAGAGCCCCTATTACCCAGTCTTTGAGGAGGAATGATTGCGGCAAGGGGGCTGTTTATTAGGGTTGTGGGTTTTTTTTTTTTCCATCACTATTAACCAAATTTGTTTGTTTTCATTAACAACCTGCCAATGCAACTGCAGCAGAACGGACAAATGAAGTCTAGATGTGACTATCTTTTTTCATGAAGGATGAAGACCTCCCCTTCACTTTTTCCCCACCTGGAAAGAAACTGAACTAGCTGCAACGACAGCAAAATCCACACAAAAGTGTCCCTGACAGAGAATAATGCCAAGAGGTCATTTTTAAGGAGTTGCCCCTTTCCAGTTGTAAACACACATTAAGACCGCTAGAAATGATACTTTGTAAAGGACAGGTGAAGAAAGCCAGCTTTTTCTTTTTTTTTTTTTGTTTAAACCTGTAGCAAAGAGCCAACGTTTTACCCACCCAGGATTTAAAGCCAAGCAAGCGCAGTTGGCAGAGAAGCCGCCTCGCTGCTCGTTCATTACTGCTCCGGCCCTGCACCGCCGGGGGAGGCAGGTCTTTGTACCCTC
>NW_010521316.1:0-16072 GCF_000687285.1 Phaethon lepturus | reverse complement strand
TGCCCATTGATCCAGCCTGTTCAGATCCCTCATGTTACACAATTTTTTTCCTAATAATTTAAAAAGGACATTAATTGCCTAGAGTTAAAAGCCTGGCACCAGGTTCAGAAAAAGTAGCCTGCCTTATGTTCAAAGCTGCAGAAAGCCAGTAAGATGGTTACCCAACATAAATGGAGGCTTTAAGGAAGGTTAGAGGCAGTTTCTGACAAAATTCATTAGAGTACAACAATTGGACATCTGGTAGGTTGAAAACTCCTGTTCTACTGACATATTATTATTACTGGGTAAAGTTTAAAAAAGTCCCTCAGGCATTTCTGAAAATGTATGCATATGACAATAACTTCCACTTTTCCCTGTTGGTTATGTAAAGAAATCTCAGGTTCAGAGGGTAAAATGTCTTTTTCATCTCCGACATTGTATGCCGTATGGCCACAAAATGGCCATCAAGATTCTGAAAAAAAATACTCACGTATCACAGAAATGGTCTGATACAGTCAAAAAAGCATTGGCTGCTGAGACTTGTATTCTTCTGATCTCAGAATATCCACCCTATTATTATCCTCCCAAATTATCACACTGTATTCCAATTCTAAGCAGGTTCACATAAAATTCAATGGAATTCCAGTGGGGAAAAAAAGAAATATAGTGTAGAATTATAAAAATACAAAGCAGAGACCCTGAAAGGTCATCCCTTGTCCATCCCTGATCTAAAGGAAGTTCAGCCATCTCTGATTATCTCAGACTGACAGTCATTTCACATTTTAAATGAGAAAGTGAGCAGACCTGCAGTCCAGAGGGATCAGGATTCAATCCCATGTCTTCCCCCTCTAAGACCGAGGGTCTGCCACT
This sequence comes from Phaethon lepturus, assembly GCF_000687285.1. Taxonomy (NCBI): domain Eukaryota; kingdom Metazoa; phylum Chordata; class Aves; order Phaethontiformes; family Phaethontidae; genus Phaethon; species Phaethon lepturus. The sequence continues at coordinate 15,223 of NW_010521316.1, read as the reverse complement.
AGACTCTATTAACTGGGAGTGTTTCCCTACTAATGTATTTCCTATCCTTCATAATTTCTTGCTTGTAAGAAAGCATTTATAGTTCTTCAGACCATCTCAGCACCTTGGCGGGCAAAATCTTCGCTGTCTAAATACATCTAAGCTTGAATTTGTAGAAATGCATTTTTAAAGTTGTTCTTTGACCACCACTTCTGTGGTGAAGTGACTTTTATGACAAATGAATTTAAATATATCTGTAATTTCCTGATTAATTGTGTAGCCACATTTGGTCATAATACATGGAGTTGTTTTGCTTCCTTCTCTTCCCCAAAATCTGTCTTACCGATTTCTGGCTTTGGGGACTTTTTAAAGCCTTCTTTGCATTTTATAACTGTTTGTTTTTCCTAAGTTATTTTAGATAGACAGTATTCAGTTCTGGAGATATGCGTTCATGCAGCCCTCATGGCTGCCTTCATGGGCCCTCGTGCAGCTCCACGAAGTGACAAGACACTGGTCTCAGTCCTTGCATTCCTAGAATAATTACTCCGGGAGGTCAGTGGCATTAACTTCTACAAAAGGGATGACATATATATACACGGTATAGTCTATAGTCATATTTATATATAGTATATGTCTATATATAAGCTTATGTAGAGAGAGCATAGTCCTATAGATCTCCAAATGTATTTTGTGAAAGGCTATAATTACATTTCATTCATGATTGCTTAAAAGATTTTTGGGTTTGGGGTTTTTTTGGTCATCCTGAGATCATGGCAGTTTCTCAAGCACAGTTTTTGATGAAGAGCAGCTGATGGATGGTTCTTACACCTGTCTTGATATATCAGCAGCAGAAAAACTGAGTGAATGGTCATGTTTTGAGGGACTATTTCTTCTCCAACATGCAATTTGTTATAACAAGCATAAACACTCAGTTCCCTCAGTTTTCACAAGCTAAATCTGGATTGCATTGTTAACTGTTTCTGATGAAATGCAATTCCAGAACACTTTTTTTTTAAGTCTTCTATAAATTCACATCCTCACTTCTCACACTATTATTTTTCTTTAGCAGTTATTAATGAATAAGTTTAATTTCTATTGAAAGTATCTTTTAAGTTTTGTAATCATCATTTCAATACTTGTGCAACGTGAGTTTTTCATACACAGCTCCACTTTCTTTTGCTTTCCTGCTTGAAGAACACTGCTTAGATTTGTAAATTCTCTCTTCCTTGTAATTTAATGATAACAAATTTAATGGTAAGTATTTGTTATTGTCTTTTTTCTTTTCAGTAAAGAGCATTAAAAAATAATTGCTCAGTAAAACAAACACAGACAACTTAGGAGTACAGATAAAAGTAATTTCACTTCCCATATGAACAAAGCACATCAGAGTTTTGAACAAATAAACGCAAACAGAAAAAAGCAACAAGCAATCCTTTTCTTTAAAACAAAAGTAGGATTTTTAACATTTGGCAAGAAGTTTGATCTGGTTGATAATTTCTTCTACTCAAAGAATATATGTAAGCTGAGTTGTGCTTCCACGGTGGTTTTAATTTTATATTTTTCCTTGGCCTGTAGAGAAACTTCAAGAGACATGAGGCTGCCTGATTCCTCAGAACTGCTTCAAAGTCCAACATCTCCTGTCCCTGGGGGACCTATGGTCACCCTCACCAGGGAGAACAAAGACCCTGAAGTACAGCTAGTGATCTTCTTTACCCAAGCAAGAGGAGTAATGGCTCTGATGGAACAATTTTGTCCCATCCAGTCTTATTCAGAGCAGAGAAAAATTTTGCAGCTAGTCCAGAGTGGATATTAATTTGACAGCCCCAAACCTTAGCAGGCTCCACTTGGAGCAGGTACAACATTAAGGGACTGCAGTCTGTGGATAAATCCAAGCCAGAGCAGGGTCAAGGGGAGGAGTTCATTGCAATGTTAAGCCCAATGGTCTGGTCCAAAGGGCCCAGAGGTGGAGATTGTAATGGAAATACCTTTAAATTGTTGTAACCCATGATTTGAGTTGCATGTTATAGGAATTACTATAACAGGAACCACCTGAACCAGTGGTGGACAAGCCATAGAAGATGCAGTGAAAGTGCAGCAGTGACCCGACCCGAGTTGGCTTTGGTTCCCAGTAACTCCACACAGCACACCACCACTCCTGTCCTGAGTGACCACCATAACATATGGAGCCCAAAGTCATGGACTGAATGAACTCAGTGGACATTTGTTGACATTTTAAAGACATTTCACAGGGGTGGTCCATAAACTAAGGGAATTATATCTGTGTATTGTACCAAAGGATGGGAAGGTGGGGGTGGTGGTTAATGAGGATGTACTGGATAGCATGAGACCTGAGCATGACATAAATTGTATGGAATAAGAGTATAGTGCTGTGTTTTGGATCTGGGATGAAAATAATGTTGATAACATAGCGATGTTTTCAGTTGTTGCTGAGCAGTCAAGGACTGTCCAGCTTTTCATGCAGGCCTGCCAGCGAGAAGGCTGGGGGTGCACGGGGAGCTGGGAGGGGACACAGCCATAACAGCTGACCCACGCTGGCCAAAGGGATATTCCATACCATATGGTGTCACGCTCAGCATATAAAGGTGGGGGAAGAAGAAGGAAGGGGGGGACATTCGGAGTTCCATCTTCCCAATGAACTGTTACATGTGATGCAGCCCTGCTTTCCTGGAGATGGCTGAACACCTGCCTGTTGATGGGGAGCAGTGAATGCATTCCCTGTTTTGCTTTGCTTGTGTGCGCGGCTTTTGCTTTACCTATTAAACTGTCTTTATCTCAACCCATGAGTTTTCTCGCTTTTTCCCTTCCAATTCTCTCCCCCGTCCCACCACGGGGGAGTGAGCGAGTGGCTGCGTGGTGCTCAGTTGCCAGCTGGGCTTAAACCACAACAGTAGTTCACAGACTCTTGGATTCTGGTAGGTAATCCAAGCAGGAGATGAGTCAGTAACCAGCCACAGTTGGTTCACTGTATGACATCCTTCTTGAGAAAAGCAAGATGTCCAAAAGGTAGTCTGTGTGTCCAAATCAAACTTGCTTTGTTGCAACATATTTCTCTCAAACCTTCCCAATGGTTGCATTTCCTCGATTTGTTTTATCAAGGAGAGCTGGATCAAAGAAGTCTAAACATGTAAAATTAGGTGGGATAAATATTCTCGTCTTTCTGTTTCATTTCTGTTGTGTTCAGCAGAGTTGAAATTTGTAGTTTCCAGGAAAATAAACAAGCTTTCAGTGAAGAAAAAACCTAATAGGAATAAGCTACTCAACTCTCATTTGTAATATAAACACACAGTACTGAAAAGAATAATAGGGGCAAATCCACTCCACAGAAATCTCAGACACAGGCAGCCAGCTACAGAAGAAGCCCACCGAGCATCTACTGCATTTGCAATGACACATGATTCTTCCATATCACCAAGCTTAAAAACTTTAATAAGAGGTCAAGAGCCATAGCAATTAAGTGGCACAGGACAAGAACAGGACAGATTAAGGGAGTTGTCAATGACAGAAATATCTGCCACAAGAAGGAATCTGTTAAAGAGAACTCCCAGATGGTGGGAAAAACCTGTTGTCCCTGCAAAACTGACTTAAGGAAAAATTCTCTGTTAACTGTAATTCTGGCAAAACAGATTAATTCTGAGCACATAAACAGTATACCTCACAAACACAGCTTGCCAGTTTTATTGTCAATAAGAACACAAAGAGATTTTGTCCTGCAAGCCCAGGGTCAGGGAAGAGGGGGAAAGATTAGGAAAGAGCAGGGAAGAGCCTCCTGCCCTGCTCCAAAGACAAGCAGCAGAAGCCGGCACATGAGACCAATATAAAGTTTGCATTCTGTTACACAAATGTAAATAAAAGCCTCTTTTGCTTGCCCTTTTGGAGATAATAACACATGCAATACATAAGAACTTCATTTTCTCTCTGAGGATCTTCTATATAATCTTTCAAAAAATGTTTCAAATTCAGTTTTAAAACCATTTAGGTTTTTCCCACTCAATACTCTATTTAAGACATTGTTCCAGAACTTGGTCTTCAGATATGGTTTCCAGTTTACATTTATTTATTACCAAGATAAGCATTTGATCTTGTGCCAATATTTTCCCTTAACTTAAACAAATCTCCTTCATGTTTAACTCTGTATGTGGGGGGCTGTTTTTCCTTTATTTAATCTAGGTCAAAAGGTCATATACTTTAAGCAGACTAAATTCAATTCCTCACTTTTCCATCTGTTTTGATCTCAGCCTCTCTGGTGACAACCCATGTATTGCAACTGGTGGCAACACTCACTTCAACCCGTATGTTGCTAGGAGATTTTTGTTATCGGTCTGCCCGTATATCTCAGGGCAGATATTGGGGCAACTTGGTCTATATTTGATTAGAATATTTTTTCTTGAAAGCAAGACGAAATCTCATTTGATCCCTTCCCAGCAACTTCTCCACTCATATCTGATGCTATTAGCCAGCTCTGTGCTACCTCTCCCTCTTTTCTCTCTTCTTCAGAGTCTGTTTTATCCCTGATCTAAAACTTAAATAGTATCTAAAAGCACAGGGCTGAGTACCCAGTTATGCTAAGTACCAGATAAACACAATAAGGTCTGCACCTAATCGAGAGAGCAAGCAGAAGGCATTCTAGGGAGAAAGCAGCAGGGGAAGTAATAACAGTAGCAGACCTTTTAGTAGGCCAAATTACACATTATATATTAAGTTTCTATCCAGGTTAGGCCACAAGGCAATGTTAAAGTAGAGAAAACCAAAGCAAGCGGCTGTAAGCAAAAACTGTAGAAATGGTGGAGTTCTCACCTCTGGCAGAACTGACTACAGGGTGTAATGTTGGACTGGTTTAGATAACCACAGAGTAACAAAATTCAGTTGAAGTTAGATCTGATTGCCAAGATAGGATATGACCAGTTAGGTATATCTACCTCCTCTACTGTTAATGCAGTTTCATTTTAGCAGTAAGATTATAAAGGAAGTCTTGTCTTTGAGGCATAGCTCTCTGGTGTTTATCCTGGTACTCCTGAGCCTGTGTTTATCCTGGTACTCCCACCTGGAATCATAGAATCATTAAGGTTGGAAAAGACCTTTAAGATCATCAAGTCCAACCATCAACCCAACAGTCTGCTTGTGGATTGATCTCTTCACCAACCAGCGACCCTCCTGCTGCAGACTCCGTAGCACTGCTCAAACTTACCAAGCCTTATTTAGCTTCGTAGCATTCCCCAAGCTGGAGTCAATTTGCACACTATTGGGACGCTTTGTTTTAGCATTTGCCTTTAGCATTTGTCAGCATTTCTAGAACCTCATTCTGTTGGCACTCACGCTTTTATTTAAGAACATATGCGTATTTCTTCAAATACTTCTACTGGCCTGGGCCAGGAAAGATAAACGTGAGCATGTCTGATGGCTCCGACCCTTTGTCCGTAATCCAGCAACACTTTGAAAGGCTAGATCATCACAACGCCTTATGGTGTAAGGGCATCTGTGCAAGGTTCCATATTATTAGCTGAACTTCAGTTCCTCTGTGACTTTTTTTCTTCCCAGCACAACAGGGAGAAGTGATTCCTTGGTAGGGCACTGATATTGTGGAGTGGGGTTCTATTTCTGAGTGGATGCGTAGAGGTCTGAAACGACCCTGCAGATCAGCGTCTTAAGACAAATTATTAGGCAAGAATGGGAGGGGGAAGAGGATGGCTGAAAATGAATGAGGGTGGGAATGGGATTTCCCTGAGTGTCTGCTCACATTAGAGATCAGCAAAAGAAGCTGGAAAAGATGCTCAGGGAAGTGGCAATAAAGAAAAGCATCCTGTGCCACCAAATGGGGTTCAGTCCTGCAGTCCTTGGTTGGATTCAGGCTGGTAAGGTGGAGAGACATCAGGCTTAGCTGATATTTCCAGTGCAGTACCTGCCCAGTTCCCTTCTGTGCTGCCAATTTTCCACCTGTATATAACCTACCTATAGATAGATTTTGATCGGCCAGGTTGTCTGGTTGTTTATTTTTCTAACAGTAAGCATTTTGATGGCAACTTTAAAAATCCCACTTTAATTTGTTGCTTGTGAAACTCATCTTACTCATAGCTTTGCTCCTATGACCTAGAGTACTGTGTTATCAGCCAGACTTGCAAGACCAAAAAAGCCCTGTGAAAGAGCCTCGGCTGGACAGCAGGTGAGTGTGACTACAGATTGCAATTCTTTGGGTGGGATTCACGTACATAAATCTCTAGGTATCTAAACTATGGTGCTCCATTTTAAGCTGATGCTGATGGGGTCATTTCTCTTGGAGTTATCACATCTTAATGTGAGTGTCTAAGGGACATGATATGAATTGACCCTAAAAGTTATTTCTCTCCTTTAATGTTGGAGGACATGGTGGGTGACCAGCTCAGCTCTGGGCATCTAAAGACAGGGAAGAGGAATGTGTCCTTCAAGACCCAAAGCTCTACATCAGAGAGAGATAGAGTTTAAAGGAAAATAACACAAGAGGTCAAAATGTTTATAGTCCTTCAGGTGGGATGAGATGGAATGATTGAAAAAACTATCCACAACTTTTCCTCCTCTCCCCATATGTCCAAACAATCTCAGCTAACTCTGCACCTTTTGAATAATTTCAAGCAACTCTGGCTAAAAATAATGCAACTAGAAGGGTAGGACTTGTCTGTATGAACCTGGCTGCATGGGTCAGCTATTGTAAAACAAATTAGAGTATGAATTCAAAGTACAGTAGAACTTCTGCACAGACTCTCGGTGGGATGACTGAAAATACTCCTCAGTGAGCAAATCTAACCCGACTAACATGATACAGAGCCCATGATGATCTTTGGTGAAACTGTTCATTGGCCTCTTTGGGGTTGGTTCACTCTTTTCACCCTCAGTAAGACACATACTGAGACGGGGGAGGATTGTGACACACTGGGGAAAGTTATGCTTTAAAGTGGCCTTCGATCCTTGTCAAGAAAACATTACCATAAAAGGGTTATAATTCAATATGTAATAAGGGTTTTGAAGAGAAAACAGCCCTCTCAGGCTTCGAGAATTGTTTTACCAACTCCTCAGAAGGACAGAAGAACTAAAGTCACCTTGCTAGGAGTGAGGACGGGCTGGATATTGCAGCAAGGTCTGTAACACAAAAAGCCATGTCAAATCAGTACTCTGAAAGGCATGACTGGGAGGGGAAAAAGAAGCGATGCAAGATCCACAGCTCTGTGGCTTCTCTTGAATCATTTCAGTCCAGAAGATGAGGAACAAGCTGTGGGGCTGGAAAATGCTGATCTAGCCCTGCCAACTGATCTGCAGGAGCATCCAAAAGGCCCTGGCTCTTCCTTGTGGCTGGGCCTGACCTCCTCTCTGCCACAGAGACCAAAGCAGAAAAAGGCACCGGCAGAGGAGAAGGATGTGGCAGTAAAAAGGAAGAGCTAAAAGTCAGTAGGTTGCAACAGTCAGTTTTCCCATCTTAAGTTTCATCAACAAGTATTGGGCTGATCGCAGCGTGATAACAATGGTCTACACAGACATCCAGGAAAAAATTTATTTCCCTGCTCCTAGTACATTTACAATCAGAATAGCCACAGGCAGATAAAATGAAGAAAGGGACTGAAACATATGCGGCCCTCTTCTCCCTATTGTCAGAACTGAGATTAGACGTACGCTTGAAAGGAGTGTTAGATCTCCCGCAAGACACTGACTCTTCTTCATGTAACCTGGATTTGAAACTCATACATGAGATTCCATATAGTTAAAAATGAATATACAAGATAATATTCACAGATCCAGAAGAAAAAGACCTAAGGCGGGGTTGAGGGGGGATGTATGGAGACTATTTTCTAAACAGGCAAAGGATCAGATTAGTAATAATGTTGTGATTATTCAGATATTTAGCTGAATCTGCAAAAGATTTGTGCAGCTGTTAATTAATCTGAAAGTCCTCATTCCAAAATTAGAAACCACAGGGAAAAGAAGAGTGAATTCAGTGTACTTAGCATTTAGCAAATTATTCTGAAATATTTATGTGCAATGATGTACCTTGTTTTGACTAATTGTTTCACCTCTGAACAGTGTTAAAACCAAATATATTTATAGTGCCTTCAACAGGACAGAACAGTAGGGGTTGTGTAGGAAGGTGCAATGAGACCTTCTCTTTGTACCCTAATATCTTGACATTGCACCCTAATATCTTGACATTTAGGCAGTGTTTAACCCTAAGAGACTGGCCTCCTGTGTATGTTTCTTAACAACTTAGAATGCATAAATTTTCAGTATTAAGATTCCTATCTGTCAATTACATTTTGAAATGTTATTAGGGAGATATTTTTCTTTCCAGTAACATTTGTACTGTTTTAATTTATTCCCTGTATTGTGATCAATATTTTCAGTAAAAGTCATTCAAAATCATTCAAAATCACACCTCTAGAGCCGATTCCTTGAATAATTCACAGAGCCTGAGTAACCGCACGGCTCATTTTACTGATAAATTACAAAGATTGAAAGCTGTTTGTTTGGGATTAGTTGCAAAGCGCTTTTTGAAGAAAATTACATTTGGGTCACAATTCAAAAAAGAGATCTTGGTGTTATCATTGATGGTTGTTTGAAATCATTAGCTGAATGTTTAGTGGCAATCAAAAAACAAGACAGAGGATGTCATTTTGTGACGGTGCAAAAATATGGCGCTCCCAAATCTTGAGTAATTGTGTAGTTCAGGTAGGTGTATCTCACAAAGGCATAGTCAAGTTAGAAAGGGTATAGAGAAAGGCAACTAAAATGATAAAGAGAATGAAGCAGCTGTCATCCGAGGAGACACAAAAACCTGAGTTCTCAGTTTCCAGAGGAGAAGGCTGAGGGATGCGGTTGGGGTTTATCCTGTCATGAAGGCAGCAGAAAAGGTGAACAGAGAACTGTTCATCAACTCCCACAGCGCTAGAACTAAGGCACACTCAATGAAACTAGTAGGAGATTGGTTAAATAAAGCTAAGAGGGAATAATTGGTTACACAGCAGGCAGTGGACTTCTGGAATTTGCTACACAACAAGAAGCAGCTCATAAAGGCAAAGGGTGTCAATAGGTTCAAAAAGGGATTAGACAAAGTCATGAAAAACTGCTCCTTAAAGAGGTACAAAAAAGGACAGGCAGCAATGTACCCTCTAACCCTCCTAATACATTTCTTCATGCTGGGGAAATACACAGGTAAAAGACTGCAGGAAACGGCCAGGCTCACGTGGTCTTCCTGAACAGCATCTCGCATTGCCCCTCTCGGGGCGTGTTGGGCTAACTGGTGTGCAGTAGCACAGCATGTCTTATGTTCTTAAGAAAAAAACATTTTGTTTGTGCCCTGTTTTAGAGGCACCTCCTTGATGTTAATAAATATAATTCCACTTCCTGGTATTAAAGAACAACTTAGTGTTTAAGGTTGTATAAATTCATTGGTTTACATTTTACCAATACGGACTGAAACTGCGTGAATCTATAATATAATATTATATAAGTATACAATCTATACTTAATGGCTACACACTATAAGCATAATATATTAAATTACTTGCGATATATTCATAGAAGAATGGATAAAGAAGGGATAAAGGCTCAAATAAAAACAGGTCCTAGGGCAGAACCATAGAAATGATGGAAGTGTCCAACCCGAGATGAAGATGCATACAAAATTAGTTATTACTAGATTATCTATGCCTCATCCTGAAATAGCAATATGATCACATATCTGATAAGCAGACTGGCAGAAGCATCAAACATACAAAATATATGCAGATTAGCAGCACGGTGCCAAGTGTGTGCAACGTGAACCTGGTTCACCTGCAAAAATAAAAAAGTCCCTGTAATTCCACAGAAAAGTAGAATCACAGGTTCTTAAACCCACAGGTCATGGATAAGCAGGGCATGTTTCTAAGCTGGCACCAGTTTGCAAAGGGCAAATACGTATGTCATACAGACATATGCTCATGCTGTAAAAGAGAAGCCCAGTTTGCTCTCTTGAAGCATCACAAGGCAGAAGGCAAAACCCACGCAGCTTTCTAACCGATCCAGCCACTTGGATGGATGACAGACTGTCTCATATACATACAAAGGATTATAGAGAGACCCTCAATAACTCTCACTCTACAGGTTTGGTCATATTTCATCATTCACAGAGAGATTTTACGAACAGTGTACACACAGCTCAAGAGTACTCAGCAATTATTTATTGGCTAACACAAAGGATAAAAAGCTGGGACTAACATGCAGCTAAGCTGGGCATTAAAATGCTCACCCTTGTCTTCCATTTCTTTTTTTTTTTTCCCTTGCTATTTTCTCTCCTTCAGTTACTAGCAATTACCTTGTCAATAATTACACTTTACCCGTGGTTTTACTTTTCTTACGTTGCATGGCTATAGCTCATGTACTGTATGCAGCTTCAAAAACCATCTCCTTGAAGCATTAAAGCACAGATGTGATGCACCAAACTGGACTCTGGGACACAGAGCGCTGAACATGAATCCTTGGGCTGAATTACATCTCCTGTCTGGGTCATTCTTCGAATAAGTTGCCTCTGCAATCTTCTTGCTTCTGCCAAAGCTACGCTGGCCCCTTTTTCTTTTGCACAGTTCTTAAAAGCTCTATTTGCCTTTTCTACTTGTACAGAGCAGTGTGGCGTGATTTAATTACTGCGTATGAAATCCATTTGTTATGCTGATGTAAAAGGTTATTTAAAATGGTTCATATTTTTGCTTGCAACTCTGACATCAAATGATTGTAAAAATAATTAAGTAATTAATTCTTCCAGCTGACAGTAGTTGTGTCTGAACCAAGCATAAGTGAAATGAAAACAGAAAAAAGGAAAATCCATTCTGTATATTGTGGTATGGAGGCTGGTGTCTGAATTTATATTGCACATTTAGGCTCTGAACGTCTTATTTACCACAGAAGTATTTACCTGGTATCCTGCTGATAAAGTGATTAGTGGCTGAGTGGGAGAGCCAGCCTGTGTTAATGCAGAAATCAACTGTAATTTGTAAGAACAGCATCGTGGTAATAAGCAATATGCAAAGGTCCTTCCAGTGTGGTTTCTGCATCATGCTGTTCATAAACAGTCAGGTGCTCAGAATGCTATACTTCCAATAACAGCTTTAGGCAAGGCATCCTACAGTTTAACTCCTTGCAACACACACACTGAGGACACAGTAAATGAAAATACACATTAGTCAGTGTTCAGGGGGCAGTCAAGAATTAAATATTTCAGCAATTATCATTGAGTCCTGGCAGTCAAACATTTCAGAATGCCAGTGTGGTCAAAATGCTGTGAAGACAAACAAAGAGCCTAGCATATGGCATGCGTTGCTTGTGTAGTGTTCATTTTATTACAGAGATCTAAAATGTCTTGATTATATTGCTTCTGTGACACGTGTAGTTATTACAAGCCAATTCAATAACAGCTTTTTTAGCACCAGTTTGTGTAACTTATGAATACATGAATAGATGGACCATGTTATCATTTGGAATTTATATTTACGTATAAAAATAACACAAAAATAAGGTGGGAAGTAAGAATAATTCTGAAGTTAGAAAACTGAGAAGACGAACATGAAATCATCACACGACTGAGCACAGAAGATCCTCCTAATGATAAAAAGTCTCCCATTTTTGTGATCTAACTTATCACTACGCTTTGGAAAGAAGCTGCTTAAGAAATCTGCACCTGAGGTTTCGTTTGTCTCTTGGCCTATGCACAATGTGGTATTTGTACATACGGTACGATCAAGAGCAGGTAGCTACTTCCTATTAGAGATACTAAAATTCATGGTTTACTTCTCTGGTCACTGTGATTAAAAAGAAGCAAGCATTACACATGCATGTCCAAAGAGGAAGGTGACCAAAGAAATTCACACTTTATTCAGAAATGTGGAAGAAAAAGAAGACTCTTAATAAAAAAGGCAATTCTAAAATCAAAACACGCACAATTTCAAAATTCTGTTTAAAAAAAAAGCAAAATTGGTCCAGAAAGGAAATCTCTCTATAGACAGTCCTTTTGTTTGTTTTCTACATAGCAGCGGGTCTTTCATTTCCTGCAGTCTGAAAGCCTTATGTGAGATTGCCCTTCCATTTTCAGCTCAAAAATCAAGAATTCTCACAAACTTCCTGCAGCATCTTCTGAAGCATACAAAGAAGAAGTCAGAACAGTTACAGGCTTTACATTCTCTTGGATTTGGTGGCATTTTAGCAATATTCAGCAGATGCAGAGTCTTCTTCCAATGCAGAGAAATGCCTTTTCCACAATATATGTTTCCCTTGGAAGGAGATATAATAACTAGATGATACCGGACAGTCCCTTTTGTACAAAAAAATTTGTTGCCAGACAATATCTGATTAGTAATAAAAATCAACTGTGAGGTTCAGGAAATATTTTTATTTTTAAATAAAAAAGCTATTTTAAAAGAATTTGTAGTCACTCATTATGTATTGCATTACATTTTTTAAAGGCATTACATTTTAAACAGAGGTGATTTGAAAGACCATTTCCTGTTGTTCCTCAGAAAATGCAGGTTCTAAAAGACAATAGTATTGTCTTGGAAATTTGGGAGTATTTTAGAAGAAATCTTCCTTGTCTCCTAGATTCCAGTAAATATTTGTTTGTTTGGTTGGTTGGTTGGTTTGTTTTGGGGTTTTTTTTGACACACTGTTAAACAAGCTTTTCATTAATCTGGGTTGCTAGAGAGTTTGGAAGTATATTTAGCTTTGAAAACATTTTGGTCTATTTGAGTTTTTGAAATGACATACCATGGACTTCCCTTTCAGCAAAAGACTGTACTTTTTAAATGTTCATCCCCAAATCAGGAGAAAAAAAAATATAAAATGAAAATAAAATTAAAAATAAAAGGTAGAAATGAAAGCCTATTTTCTGACCAGCTGTGATTTAAAATAAGTAGCAGAATACATATGTCATTATAAACCTGCAATAATATTCATATGGAAATTTCAAGTAAAAATTACTTTAAAAGCACTCTACTAACAAAACAAAGGGATGTTCTGAAGCAGTTTCTCATGGAAGCAGGTTACAGCCCAGTGCACTGTAAGCTCCTTGTTTGTTTTTAACTTCTGAACACCAAGTTCAAAGCTGCACAGCTCTCCTGCAAGTGCTTTTCCAAAATGAGTGAGGCCAAAAGTAGCCTGGGAAGGAGCCCAGGACTACTATCAGAGATTACAAGGAAGAACGTCATTAATAAATAGTAGGATTTACTGTGCTGAGGGATGAAGACGTGTTAGAGGAAAAAAGAAAGCAAGAGGTAATAAAAGAACATGGCTAAGGCTTGACAGGTAGAAGGAGCTGGGGTAAATGAATCCTACTGGAAACAGATAAGTAGCAGAAACTATAATCATTTCCCTGCAGACACTGTCGTAAGCACCTGATATTACGCCGCTATCAGCAAAGATCTTTGAAAGCCGCTGGCGAAACACCTCCTGCTTGCAGAGACCCACGAGCCACCCGTGCTGCGGCACGGACAGCCCTAACCCCGCTGACAACAGCAAGGGGGTTGAGTGAACTCCACGGTGAAAAATCACTTAGCAGGATTTTTCTGTAAGTGCTGAAAGTGAAGCACCTGTATGCACAGAACTGCTCTGAAAGGAAAAATAAATTCAGGAACTGCTACGCTCTGCAGCTGATGTCTGGCGTGATATCTCCTCCCGTTCTGGCCTGAACACTACAGGGCTTCTTGCAAAATCTGTTGAAATGACATAAGGATGGTGTTTCCAGAATAGTCTGCTCATGTCTCATATATTTTCATTTTAATAATCAGTTTGGAAGTCTAATCTCTCATCAATTACATACGAATCCCTGAAGATTAGCAGGATGTCACTTGCAGGCTTTTCTATCAGCTATTGCACAGCCGACATTCCCCAGATTCATAAAGATGTCACTCGCTTTACCTCATACCATAGATTCAAATGATGCCTTGCCCAGAGCATCCCACAGTACTTGCACATTGTGTAAAAGATCCTGCTTTCGTCTCAGATCTTTCCTCTCCTTTAAAGTCCCTTATTTATGCCCTTGAAGCTGTCTGTTGTGTGCCCAAGTGCCATGGCCCCCCTTTTTTTCCACCTGCTGCCCCAACCACTTCCCTTCTACTCAGCCACCAGAAAATCCCCCCATGCTCATCACTGTATCAGAGCTCTCTCGTACCCTCAAACCAAGCCACGGGATGGGAGGAGAGCCCAAGAGGCCAGCTCTCAGGTGGGAGAAGATGTTCCCCCTTTGAGGCTGGTGTTACCCTGCGTTGAAGGTGTTTCTGCTCGGATCCTTCCAGCCTCCACTCCAGCCTCTTCCACCATCTGCGCCAAAGCTCAGGGGAGCAGCATCACATGAAGGACCACTGGGGAGCCTTCTGGGAGCTCCCTGCCCAGTCTGCCTCCCTGGTAGTGGCCTGGTTTCAGGTCCAGCCCAGCCACCTTTCTCCTGGCCCCAGGTTTCACACTACCATCCTTCCTCTCCCAGGAGTAGACCTGCAGACTAACATCTAATGACACTCAAGTGACATGCTGAATGGGTGCCATCAGCAGGTTAGTGTGGTCAGAAAGGGCTCTAAAGGAGAGGCAGGAGGGAGCAAGGTCTGGGCAGCTGTCTCTGCCCATCTTTGCATCCATCTCTGGTTCACAATCTTCCTTCCCTGTTGTCCCGGTTTCAGTACTAACTGTTCTTCCTCAACACTACCTTATTGCACTTCTATCTGATGTCTATGGCACCATCTATTGCTGAGGTCGCGTGTAGTTTTATAGTTACGTTATCAGTTTTATGCTGTGCCTAGCATTGGATAAAGTGGAACCAATAGCCAATTTTAACACAATTCATTGTGAATCGATGAAGTGCAGCACTCACGATGTGCTTTCTTTTGCTTTCAGAGGGCGTACGGGCTGTGCTGAAAGAAACACGTTTTCTGTTTGCATCGGCTCTGGTGTTCTGAGCTGTGCAAAGCAGCCTGCCGGGAGGGTCGGTACTGGCTTGGTGTGTCGGTTACTTGATGAACCATCACTTCCTCTCATGTTAGGACAAATATTGTCTCCTGTACTTAATTCAACTCTTCAACCACTATTTTGTTTCCTTCATGGCCACAAACTGAAACCACAGTGCAGGAGCTAATTTCCTTTCGTTTCCAGTGCCCTGATGGGGAGTGCTTCTGATCATCCAAAAGTGTACCATCCACACATCCTTTATTTTCCAGATTTAAATAATCATAGCATCTTTCAGTTGGAAGGGACC
>NW_010521315.1:26059-29836 GCF_000687285.1 Phaethon lepturus | reverse complement strand
GGGGCCTGGAGAACAAGTCTTATGAGGAGTGTTTGACAGAACTGGGGCTGTTCAGTCTGGAAAAGAGGAGGCTCGGGAGACCTCATTGCTCTCTTCAACTACCTGAAAGGGGGTGTGGTGAGGTGGGTGTTGGTCTCTTCTCCCAGGTAACTGGCAATAGAATGAGAGGAAATGGCCTCAAGTTGTGCTAAGGGAGGTTTAGACTAGATATTAGGAAAAATTTCTTTACTGAGAGAGTGGTCAAATATTGGAACAGGCTGCCCAGGGAGGTGGTGGCACCACCATCACTGGAATTATTCAAAAAATGTGTGGACGTGGCACTTCAGGACCTCGTTTAGTGGGCATGGTGGTGTGGGTTGATGGTTGGACTTGATGATCTTAAAGATCTTTTCCAACCTTAATGATTCTGTGATTCTGTGGTAGTTTCTACTTGCTCATGTTAGGATCTCCTTGGCTTCTTGGTAGGATTTGTTAACATGCATTCAATTCTTGCCCTTTTCTTTTCATTATCTTCTTTCTTCAGGATTGAGATTAACCTGGATTGGCATTCATGCTACTAAAGTCCCACCATGCTGTTGCACATTCTCCAGCCTGCTGCCTCGGGAGCCTGGGGTGTCTCAGCTGCACAGTACCATCTCTGCTTGTACGAGGTGACAGTGCACAGTGGACATATGAGGACATAGCCCTCACCTGGGCCTAGCAGCATGGCACTGCCAACATACGCTCCAGGCCCTTTTATCACAAATTTGCAGGGCGTCCTTGTTGTTCTGGCACCCCAGCTGCTGTGCAGCCAGGGCTGCTCCCTAGAGGGTAGCGTGGAGATGTCGTCTGTCCCTTCCTGGTGCTTACCAATTTGCCCCCAAGCTGGGCAGGATCTGCTTCCCACGGCAGGAAAGTTACTTTTACAGGCTGTTGTAAGCAGTACCCCAGCAGTCTGCTCAAGGTTTCCCCAATGCAACACGGCTCTTCTCACAACAAGGCTTCAGCTTTCCTTGAAACCTCTGTTTTTTCTTCTTGCTCCAAATAAACCGATCGCTGCAGTCTGGCTTCAGAGGTTTTTCAGCAAATGCCCCTGCCCTGGTCACATTACAGGCAGGTTCATTCCCACAAGACAGGGGCTGCAAGTTCAGGAACAACTGATTTTTCCCACTTGCTCCCTCCCAATCTACACAGACCGAGAACAATAGGAGGTAGCCAACTTCTCTGTAAAAGATGGGAGGATGGCAGGAGAAGGTGGCTGTTAGGCAAAGCATGGCAATCAGAGGCTGCTGGTGCACTCAAGGTCCCGACTTTAGTGTTCAAGGAGTCCAGAGTCCAGTCCTCAGGACAGTGTTGTAGTGGCATGTAAGTATCCAAGAGTAGAAGACACCCTCATGGAAATGGTTCTAGTCAAGGCTAAGGGACCTATGCCTTAGACAAAAGGGTGTATTAGATACAGAAGAGCACAGATTGTTTAGGGGAATCCCACCTGCATCTGCTGCCTCTTCCCTCCAGCACCTGGAGCAAAACTTTCACACACAGACGAAGACCATGTAAAGCCCTGTGTAAACAAAGCCATGGCTGATACTTGAGTCTGACACCACCCCGTTCACAGTGCCTTGATACTCATTTCAAGCCTCCATCTTCCAAACTGGTTTGTGTTCGTAGGGCTTCTTTAGCAATGCCAGCTAAAACTCAAGTCCCATGACAAAGCTGCTTTCATGTAGCTATGCCCATCAACACAAAAGGTGGCTCAAGGAGTAGGCAGCAAACAGTACTACTCCTCTGACAGGCGAGTAGTCCTCCAGGAACCAGCTATATAAAGTTCATTTCATACACATCTACACAGTAGAAGCTCATCTGCAGTATTTCTGTCATCAGCTTGCTTTCTTACAGGAAGAAGGAAACATTTTATTTCATTTCACCTTGCACAGCCATGAGATGGCAGCTGTCTTACTCTGTAAAGCCATCCTCAGTGGTCCCTCTTCTTCACAGTGGTCCGCTTTCTCCATACTTGGCAGCCCAGCAAGCCAAATTTTCATTCATGCCAAATCCTGTTTCACCGTGGGAGTACTCCAGGGGATCTTCAATACCAAATACCTTTTAAGTGTGTTGTCCTCCTCTAGCACCTTAGCTTAGCATCAAGGCCAACAAAATCTTCATCAACTGTGCTTTCTTCTTCACCTGCAAGGCTCGGCCTACTTTCAGGCTGGCCTGCAATATCTGGCAGCGACTTCTACAGAGTCTGTCAAAAGTGATTCCTGGCAGCCATATTCTAAGTGAAGTTTTTGATTAGACCCATCCCCATGGGAAGACCTCCTCTGGGACCCCAGCACATGGATGTCCAGAAGACACTGCTCCTAGCAAAATCCCTTCCCTTCTCTTCCCTCATGTCCCAGATCACACCAAGAGCTTTGGGCGGACTCTGTTATAGCATTCATAGAACCACAACATCATAGAATCACACAACCATAGAATGGGTTTGGGTTGGAAGGGACCTTTAAAGATGACCTAGTCCAACCCCCTGCCATGGCAGGGACATCTTTCACTAGATCAGGTTTGCTCAAAGTCCCATCCAACCTGACCTTGAACACACCCAGGGATGGGGCATCCACAACTTCCACAGCATCCAACAACATCCACCAGGCAACCAGTTCCTGTGTCTCATGACCCTCATAGTAACAAATTTCTTCCTTACACCTAATCTAAATCTACGCTCTCTTAGTTTAAATACAGACCCCCAGCCTGTATTGGTATCGGGAATTGTCCCCATTGCACCCACAAGGGTGCAGAACCTTGCACTTGGCCTTGCTGAACTTCATGATGTTCACTTTGGCCCACTTCTCACACCTGTCAAGGTCCCTCTAGATGGCACCCCTTCACTCAAGTGCATCAGCTGTACCACTCAGCTTGGTGTCATCTGCAAACTTGCTGAGGGTGCCCTCAACCCCACTCTCAATGCCCTTAATGAAGCTGTTGAACCATTCCCATCCCAGTACAGAGCCCTGAGGGACACTGCTTGTTACTCATCTCTATTTGGTCTTTGAGCTGTTGACTGCAGCTCTCTGGGTGTGCCCATCCAGCCAATTCCTTATCCTTCACACAGTCCATCCATCAAACCCATAGTTGGTCACACTCCAATTTAGCAACAAAGATGTTGGGGAGGACCCTGTCAAAGGTCAGACCTCACAGAAGTCAAGATAGATGCCACCAGTTGTTCTTCTTTTATCCACCAGCGCAGTCACTCGTGCATAGAAGGCCACCAGATTACTCAGGCATGATTTGCCCTTGGTGAAGCCACACTGGCTGTCTCTCACCACCTCCCCGATTTCCACAGGTTTCAACATGTCTTCCAGGAGGATCTGCTCCATGATCTTACCAGGCACAGAGGTGAGGCTGACTGGTTGGTAGTTCCCAGAGCCTTCCTTTTCACTCTTTTTAAAAATGGACACGATGATCTCTTCTTCCAGCCACTGGGGACTTTGCCTGACAGCCACCACTTTTCAAATCTGATGGAGAGCAGCTTAGCAACTACATCTGTTAGTTCTGTCAGGACCTTCAGATGTATCTCATCAGGTGCCATGGACTTGTGTATGTTCAGGTTCCTCAGATGGTCTCAGACCTGATCTTCTCCTACAATAGCTGGGACTTCATTTCCCCAGCCCCTGCTTTGAGATTCAGGGACTCTACAGATGTGGGAAGAGAGATTACCATTGCAAACCGAGGCAAAAAAGTTCTTGGGTACTTCAGCCTTCTCCATGTCCATTATCACCATGTCCTGTTGTACTTATTATTCTC
>NW_010521315.1:2326-26028 GCF_000687285.1 Phaethon lepturus | reverse complement strand
CCTCTGGCTGAAACAAAATGGTGTCCACTCACCACAATTGCACAGCTGTGGCTGAAACCCAGAGGGAAATGATAAAACCTCCCTATGTGGACACCCACCCAGACTGACCTCCCAAGAACTGAAAGAGCTGCCCAGACCCAAAGTTGCATGGAACTCCAGAACCTTGAAATCTTCCTAGGGTCCAAAGATAGAGGTTGATGTCATGGGTGCAAGTCTGCCCAGCTGGATGAACTCTTCAAGCAAGCAGGAGCTTAACAAGCAGCATAGGATACAGGAATCTGAGCGAGAAATCAATGCATGGTATTATGCACTGTCACAAGCAGAGCGACAGCCCCTCACTTAAATCTTTGCAAAGGGAAGGTAAGCTGGCTTCCAACCCTGAGCTGACAGACTCGACTAACTCACAATACAAAGGAGACTGGATTCTCATCTCTGCTTGAGGCAGGAGGAGGAATCTTTTCCTTCACCCTCAAGAGCCCCTGTGTAACAGATACGATATGATGCCCTGGGGTTGGAGAATGAAGAGAGCATGAGTAATGTGCAAGACCCAGGAAAGGTCAACTGTGCAAAGTTGGTTCAACCCATCCACCCGCATTAGAACCGGTGCCACCAGAAAAGTATGTAGGGTGTTTGTAATTGGAGACTCCTTGCTGAGAACCACCAAAGCCCCCATTTGTCATCCAGACAATGTCTCTAGAGAAGTTTGCTGCCTGCCAGGAGCTCACATCTGTCACAGAGAGGCTGCCAAGCCTGGTAAAGCCTGTAGACTATCACCCATTCCTACTATACCAAGTAGGGTCGAATGATGCTGCCACAAGGTGACTCAGAAATATCAAGAGACCTTACGTTCCTAAGAACAATGTTAAAGGAATTGGGGAACACAGGTGGTGTTTCCTGTATCCTCCCAGGCAGAAAAGGAGGTTCAAGACAAAGGAGATTAATTGAACAGGTGAATCACTGGCTGCAGAGGTGGTGCCATGCTCAAGGTCTTGGCTTCTACAATTTTGGGCATACCTTTGAGAAACCTGGCCTATTGACAGCTGATGGGGCTAAGCTGACTAAGCGGGGCAAGGGCATCCTGGGCAACAAGTTGGCTGGACTTACAAACAGAGCTTTAAATTAGATTTAGCAGGAAAAGGGGATGGTGTTCTAGGCACTAGAGAAGAGCCAGGTGCTACTGAGGCATTAGGAAGCAAGAGGGAAACACCTGTGAATTGCCTCCAGGGAATTTGGGCAAACTCCTCTAAAAAGGTGATGTGGCCAACAGCCCAGCTGAGGTAACTCTATACCAATGCACACAGCATGAGAAACAAACAGGAGGAACTGCTAGCTGCTGCATAGATGGAAAACTACAACTTGATTGGTATCACAGAAACTTGGTGTGATGAATCACACAACTGGAGTGCTGTCACTGATGGCTAGAAACTATTCAGGAAGGAGAGGTAAGGAAGGAGAGGTGGGGGAGTTGCCCTCTATGCAAAGCCAGGATTGATTACACAGAGGTGTCTTTGAAGAACAGTAATGCCCAGGTCAAGAGCTTATGGGTGAAAATTTGAGATCAAGCCAACAAAGGAAACTGTGACTGGTGTCTACTATAGGCCACCCAATCAAGGAAAGGAGGTCAGTTAGGAGTTCTTTTGCAGGAAGCATCACACTTGCAGGCCTTGATCCTGATAGGGGATTTCAACCACCCAGATATCTGCTGGAAAAGTGGCACAGCAAAATGCAAGCAGTCCAGGAAATTACTGGAGTGCATTGAGGACAACATACAGGTGATGGAGAGCTCAACCAGAGGCAAGGCACTGATGGACCTTCTGCTCACTAATGCAGAAGAACTTACTGGAGGTAGCCTGGGCTGCAGCAATCATGCCCTCATAGAATTCTCAATCATCTCGAGGGGTACAGGATAAGTAAAAAGTCAAGTCTGGACCCTAAACCTCAGAAAGGCAAACTTTCATCTATTTTAGGGTGTTAGTGCATGGGATCCCTTCAGAAACTGCCCTCAGAGATAAAGGAGCAAATGAGAGCTGGGACATATTTAAAGACATTTTTCTTAGGGTGCAAGAGCTCTCAATCCCAACATGCAAGAAGTCAGGCAGGGGAGGCAGGAGGCCAGCTTGGCTAAGTCAAGACTTCTTAGCCAAACTAAAACACAAAACCAAAATACATAGGCAGTGGAGGCAGGGATACACATCCTGGGGTGCCAGGAGTGCAGCGAGGGGATCAGAAAAGCCAAGGCACAGCTGGAGCTGAACTTGGCTAGGGATATAAAAAATAAGAAGGGTTTCTTCAGGTACATAGGACAACAAAGGAAGATGAAAGAAACTATAGCCCCTCATGATGAGTGAAACGAGGGACCTGGCCATGACTGACAAGGAGAAGGCTGGGGTACTCAATGACTTTTTTGCCTCAGTCTTCACTGGCAAGTGCTCTTGTCATGCTGCCCAATTCACAGAATGCAAAAGCAAGGACTGGGAGAATGAAGTACCGCCCACCATAGGAGATGAGGTTTGAGACCATCTAAGGAACCTGAATGTGCACAAGTCTATGGGACCTGATGAGATGTATCTGGGGTTCCTGAGGGAACTGGTGGATGAAGTTGCTAAACCACTATCCATCAGATTTGAAAAGTCATGGCAAACTGGTGAAGTTCCCACTGATGGGAAAAGGGTAAAACATCACGCCCATTTTTGAAAAGGGAAGAAAGGAAGACCTGGGGAACCACAGACCAGTCAGTCTCACCTCTGTGCTCAGCAAGATCATGGAGCAGGTCCTCCTGAAAACTCTGCTAAGGTACATGGAAAACAGAGAGGTGACTGGTGACAGCCAACATGGCTTCACAAAGGGCAAATTGTGCCTGACAAATTTGGTGGCCTTCTGTGATGAGGTCAGTGTTGGTGGATAAGAGAAGACTGACTGATGTTGTCTACCTGGACTTGTGCAAAGCATCTGACACTGTCTCACATAACATCTTTGTGTCTAAAATGGAGCGGCATGGATTTGATGGATGGTCACACTCAAAGAGTTATGGTCAATGGCTGGATGTCTGGGTGGAGAACAGTGCTGAGTGGCATTCCTCAGGGGTCAGTATCAGGACCAGTACTCTTCAATACCTTCATCAATGACATAGACAGTGGGATCAAGTGCACCCTCAGCAAGTTTGCCAACGACACCAAGCTGAGTGGTGTGATTGATACTCTAGAGGGAAGGGGCCCTGACAAGCTAGAGAGGTGGGCCTGTGTGAAGTTCAACAAGGCCAAGTGTAAGGTCCTGCACATGGGCTGGGGTAATCCCATGCACAGATATAGTCTGGGTGGAGAATGGATTGAGAGCAGGCCTAAGGAGAAGGACTTGGGGGTGTTGGTTGATAAGAAGCTCAACATGTGCCGCCAATGTGCACTTGCAGTCCCAGAAAGCCAACTGTATCCAGGGCTGCATCAAAAGAAGCATGGCCAGCAGGTTGAGGGAGATGATTCTGCCCTCTACTCTGCTCTGGTGAGACTCCACCTGGAGTACTGTATCCAGCTCCAGGGCCCCCAGCATAAGGAAGACATGGACCTGCATGAGTGGGTCTAGAGGAGCATGACAAAGATGATTGGGGGCTGGAGCACCTCCCTTATGAGGAAAGGCTGAGAGAGTTGGTGTTGTTCAGCCTAGAGAAGAGAAGGCTCTGAGGAGAACTTATAGCAGCCTTCCAGTACTTAAAGGGTGTCTACAGGAAAGATAGAGATGGAGACTTTACCAGGGAGTGTAGTGACAGGCAAAGAGTAACAGTTTTATACAGAAAGAGGGCAGATTAGATACCTGGAAGAAATTCTTTACTGTGAGGGTGATGAGACACTGGAACAAGTTGCCCAGAGAAGCTGTGGATGCCCCATCCCTGGAAGTGTTCAAGGCCAAGTTGGATGGGACTTTGAGCAACCTGATCTAGTGGAAGGTGCCTCTGCCCATGGCAGGTGTTTGGAATTAGAATATCTTTAGGATGCCTTCCAACCCAAACCATTCAATGGTTCTATGATTCTATGAATTAGCGGGGGCTGTATGTGTGCACATTTTCTCTAACCTTCCTTTTCTGACCAAAGGCTCGGGGTGGGATCTCATCAATGTATATAAACACCTGAAGGGAAGAAGCAAAGAGGAAGGAGGTTCTTTCTAGTGGTGCCCACTGACAGGACAAGAGGCAATGGGCAAAACCTGAAGCACAGGAGCTTCCTCCTGAACATGAGGAAACACTTTTTCACTCTGAGGGTGACCGAGCATTGGTACAGGTTGCCCAGAGAGGCTGTGGAGTCTCCATCCTCAGAAATATTCAAAGCCATCTGGACTCAGTCCTGGGCAACAAGCTGTATGTGGCCTTGCTGGTGCAAGGGAGGTAGACCAGGTGACCGCCAGAGGTCCCATCCAACCTACACCACTGTCTGATTCTGGGATTTTGTCTCAAGTTGGAGATCCATACCTACTGGTAACCTTTTATTCCAGTGCTACCTGGCAAGCCTGGACTTTCTGAAATAAGCACTAGTAACCACTCTTAGTGGCAAACCAACTCTCTTTGGCAAACCAAAATTCTGAGAATAGCACCCCTAGCATGCTAACTCCATCCCTATCTCATAAGATAAAGATTTTCCACCATGTGTCTCAGCAGGCTGAACTGTGCAGGTCAAATATTGTTGAGATGCCACAAAAACAAACAAACAAACAAACAAAAAAATCCCACCAAAAAGTAAAAAAAGAAGAAATCAAGACAAAACAAAGAAGAAATATTTCCTATATTCTTAAAGAAATAAGAAAATAATTTCCTAAACTTTACTTAGTCAGGCCCTCTTCAAGGTAACAGCAAGAAGACATGCAAGCACATAATTTCTTCCAGACATTTACTGACCAACCACAGTCTTGAAGGCCTCCAGGGGCAGAGACACTATGCCCTTCCCCAAACTACTACCCTCTCCTTAAATTCCAAAAACCTCCCCTACAGTTCAGTCTGACCTTCCTTGGTGAAATTTAAGCTTCTTCACTCTTGCATTATCAACTAAGTGAACAGAATGGAGGACCTGCCACATCCTTCTCACCCTAAATGACCCCTGTTCTTTCAACATTTCCTTGTAGGTGGTTTCCTATAGCCTACTATTTTCCTCTTGGCACTCCCCAACTGGTCCACCACCATAACAGGTGAGGGCCTGCACCAATCTCTATGCACCAGCTGAAATGCTGAACATAGTAACAAACATTTCATTTCACTCTTCCTGCAGATGCTAGCACTTGTTCTACATCCCACTTGATTTCCTTTGGTCACAACATGTTACTATGCGTTCAGCTTGTTATCAACCATAGCTCTAAATTGCTTTCTGCTTCAGAACATTTATTCAGAATATTTTTGAACAGTATGGTACTGCGTCAGACGTATTCCTGCCCTGAGTGATACCGATGTCCTATGCCCCTGCAGTCTGAAATACAGGTACACTGTACCAACTAACATTCAAGCTAATTACTCGGATGTTAAAAGAAGGTATTCCTAAGTTTTAGGGCTAGAAGAGGAACATTATAAGCATGCAGTATAACCTGCACAGCACTGGGCATGACATTTCACCTAGTAAATTCTAATTAAAATTGTTGACTTATCTTTTAAGCTGCAGGAAAGATTTATTTCAGGAAAACAGGCACCACCACAACAGTGTTAGTTTCCCTCCTTTAAGAAGAAAACTTTCATTGTCCCTTCCTTTTTTCAAGGGGAAAGTTCTCACCCATCCCCCTTAATTACAGCAGTGACTTGGATTTGATGAGACTCATTCAGCTCATAACCCATATGCTCTGCTGCAGTCTAAATCAACAGGATGTTTATGTACAAAACCAGCTTCAGTGCAGAACTCACTATTAGGCAATCTAATGCTATTAAGCAAGACCATCAGCTGATGTAAATCGGCGGCTGGTGCCTTTTTACCAAAACAGAGGATGTAGATCATGAAATAGAAGTGCTAGATAGTCTTTATGTGCTTGCATGCAGTCTCCCCAAGTTCACGCATTTTGTTCTGCAATACATAGTGTGATAGAATTACATGAACAGAAAGAAAACAAGCCTAAACAGAGACGTATGAATTTCTTGAATTTCTTGAACTGCTGTGTGAACTTGGAGAATTCTGCCAGTGGATAATAAAGGACAGAACTAAGTTCCTGAAAGTCATTGTACTGTGACAAGCCAGGCAGAGGGAAGGAGGGAAGGAGGGAGGAAAGGTTATCTGTATTATTACACAGATGTTACTCCTTTAACATCTCAATAATCTGTGCAAAACAAACAATTCCAACTGGCAGTGCAAAGCCAGAGAAAGAAACTGTTTTTCCTTTGAGCTGACAGACTTTAAGACTATGATAAGGGGAAAGAATTCTAAAGCAGTAAAGGAAGCAAACTTCTTAACACCAGGAACCAGCATCTGTTTCAAGGCAAAGGGCATAAACAAATCAGCTTCTTTTTCACTTGTACAGCAGAGAAAGACTTAACTGTATTTTCAGGACTCTCTCCTATCTGTATCATCACAGTTTTGTCTACCTTCCATTTCTGACTTTGAAGGAAGAGTGGAGTGTAACATACACAGACCCTTCTTCTATCACAGGATTCCTTCCAGTCAGGTCAAAAACACTGGCAACTTCCCTCAAACGCTCACTGTCCTGCGCAGCCAAGCATTGTCTGCTCTGTGTAGGAATTACTAGGCTGTTCTACAGCCTTAGTTTGGCTCAGACACACCCTTCAGAAGAGCTGCGTTGCACTCGTCGTAAATGATCACATTTTTCAAGTGTTCAAGGTGCTGCGGTTTCCTATAATTTCCACTGTGGAGTGGCGATTCACTCCCAGTATGAGTTCTAGCATCTGATTGTAGAAATATAACCATTCTGAAGCTCACAGACAATGATTCCAATTTCCATTTTGTAAAAGCAGAAAGTTATTGAAAACTGCTAGAGAATCACGGAAAACAGGAACTTCCTCCAGCTGGAAGACAGGATTGACTACAGTCAATCCTTAACTACAGTCAGTCTTGGCTTACATTGGTCTGACGTGTTCTCAGAAACCCCCAAGTCATTTCTACATTTTCACATGTAAGAATCATAGAACAGTTTGGGTTGGAAGGAACTTCTAAAGGTCATCTAGTCCAACCCCTTGCAGTGAGCAGGGACATCTTCAACTAGATCAGAGCCACGTCCAACCTGACCTGGAATGTTTACAGGGATGGGGCATCTACCACCTCTCTGGGCGACCTGTGCCAGTGTTTCACCACCCTCATTGTAAAAAATGTCTTCCTTATATCTTTAAACATGTAAAACACTAATATGTAAAATACTCCAGTATTCTACACAGGTGACTCCAATTTACATTTTTCCCATTTACTTCTATTTCCTACCAAGCGTGGAAAAGGATCTCATACATCCCTGCCTTTCTGTAACCATCTTTTACAGCTTTTGAAAAATGGCTTTTCTCTTCAGGCAACCCTGTTTCTTCAACCTTTGCTTGCAGTTACTCCAGAGCTTTGAAAGTCTTGCTACCCTCTTCGCAGCTCATGGGCATTCCGTCAATAGGCTCTGCTACCTTTAACAGTCACGCATATGTAATGTGCTTTCTTTGCTACATGAAAAGTCAAGGTGCTTAGCATGTTGTTGCTTAAGAGCTTAAATGTATGCCATTAAGAGAATTTAGAAGTTGCCCTCCTCTCCAGAGCACTTTCAAAATTAAAATAGTTAGGAAGGTAACACAGAATTAAACTTAAGCATCCATTTCAGATGAGGCAATTCAGGAGAATCTAACAGGAAACAAATGTCTAAATCTAAATTTCTGTGGGGAATGGTAAGGCTTCAGCCTCATGGCATGCTTTTGAAGAGCACCAGTTCTACAATGTTTACACTGTTTATTCCTTGGGATGCAATCCTACAAGCAGGAATCTGCAGTCAGGGCACTGCACAAAGCATGACAGGAAAGATGCAGAAGTGCAGTGTGTTTGTGCAATTGCAGTATCCTTTTTTCTACCTATGGGCACCTGCTGTATTCCAAGTGTATTTGTTGTGTCCAAGTGTTGTTATTAAAAAATAAAAGCTCAAGATAGACAGTCAATAAGCAGTGTAAGAAACAGTTCAAAATTTTTATCTGCGCGTTATGTCACGGTAACTGCAATGAAGTCTGTTAAATGTTGCCCAAGATGACAAACCAAAGGGTGAAACAACATCTTGAGTTGCAAATTAGATGCTCCTTCTTTTAACCATTGTTAAATATACATTTGTACCTTCTGAAGAGAAAGTACGTTAACCTGAAGAATAACTTACAGGTATAATCAACTATTTAAGACATCCTCCCTTTCAGGGACATGCATTTTTTTACATTAGTCTTTCCATCTGCAAATACAAAGTAAAAAATTTGACACAAATATAATTTTCTGATAGTATCTTTTCTTTCACTCTTAGACATCTATCACATTTGAAAAATTTACAGGCTTATCTTATGTTATTAAGTTCACAAACTTCTTATTAAAGAAGTTCACAACAACAGAGTTCTGAACATGAAAACCATACGGACATTGGCTTTTTTCATTTTAAGGAAAAAATACAAAAAACTTCTACCTGAGAAATTATCCCTTATGATGTTAACGTTTACTTTATCAAGTAAATGGCATTAGCAGAATTTACATCTCTTTCTTCTTAATTAGGCAGAGCTTAATGAAGTTAACCGAGGAGCCAGTATGACAAGTTGTTGCTAGAAGCTGAATAATTTACTCCAGGGCTTCAGTGGCGGGAGACCACTGGAACCGAGAGGATTGGCAGGAAAAAGCATGCAGCACACTCCAGCATGAAAACAGCAGGGAAGCCCCAGAGTGCACCTGGAATGATACAGTACTAAAACCGCTGCACAGCAGTAGCTATTTCATCTCTCCAGAACTGTGCACGTTTGAATACACAGCTGAAAACTGCAGATCAATAGGATGCAAACCACAGACTCGACCTACCTCTACCCAGCAAAAGGTGGAAAACCCGTGACCCATAGATAGCCTTTCTGCTTTTGCATGCAGAGAATGGATACGGGTTTCTTGCAAGTAAACATGAGATACATTCAGTACCTTGACACTGGTTCACAACTACTCCTGGGTCTGTACCATGTATTATAGTTGTAACTCACTAGCAGCTCTAGTGCCCTTGTCTTCCCTGCACAGCAGGTCTGGAACAAACTTGGGACACACACACTCATATGAAAGCTATTAGCCCTCTCCAAAATACTGAAGAAAGCTTACTTCAATGCACAAGCAGAAGCATGATGAGAGAGTAGTCAGGCTTCCACTCTCTTCCCATCCCAAGCCTAATGTTACACTAACACTTCACTTGCAATTATGCTACTGCAAATTCGATGGAACAGCTGGTATTTGTACACACTTCTGTTTACACTTAGAGAAAAGAGCTGTGATTCTCCAAAATCTCTGTAAGCCCATGTTAAAGAGAAAACTATCAACATTCCCATTTTTATTTACTTGTAAGAAAGCAGGGATAGTTATAATTTTCTAAAGTCTGGTCAAAACTCTTACATGGAGAACATACTAATGGGGACATCAAAACCAGAATATTTCTTTTTTCTTGGGAAAGACATCCCTGTGGCATACTCCTTCAGGTTCTTAAAAGAGGAAAAAAAAAAAAAGGAAAAAAAAAATCAGGCAATAATTCCCTGTCATAACTGCATGCAGTGGTTAGTTCATGAAAAACCCAACTGCTACTGGAAGATGTCCAATGTGGATAGTTTCTCCTTCTATTTGTTTAGTATTACACTGTTACCCAATACCCCTTACATGTAACGCACAGTCACATGGGTTCTGTGTCAAAGTAACATTCCACTCCCAAAAGCAACCTGCAGCATATCATAGGGATATATCAGTCTCAAATCAAGCACATTGGAGTTACTCATAACTCTGATGTTTAAAAGTTAAACATTCAGAGGACTTTCTCTGAAAAAAGAGGAACTTCTCTGGGATTTTTCCATCCTATCCCTCTCTGAAGCTTGAGAAGTGAACAGTCACAAGGTTTTGATAATCCCAGGAAAGTCTAAGCCATTTGGCCACTGTTTATATTTAAATAGTCAACTGCCTATAAGTTTACTGCACCATTTCTTCTCTGTTCCCTTTGCACAGCTTTTCTTCCAGCTTCCCTTCTCTTTTCTTTTATCTGGAAAATGCATGAGGAAGGTGAAAAAAAAACACCTGTTATGCAAAAAAGGGAAATGTCTCCTTAGGAAACAGATGAGAAGTTACAAAAGGAACGGATTTTGAAGCTTTTGGGAAATAGGAAATTACAAACTGACAGTTTCAAGGATAGCAGCCATGCTCCATTAGAAGTCAGGTGGTCAGTAGATTTGAATGACATCATCCCATTCATCGACAGGCCAGACACCATTGTACTGCACGTTGGATGGTGAGCTCTTCCAGTCCCACATCTTCACAGGAACCTTCCAGTCTGGGCCATAGTTGGCTTCAACATATTGAAGGGTTTCACAGGGCACATGTACCTTGAGTTCTACAAATTCAGTCCAACACAGAGTAAACTTTGGAAAGAGATACCTGTGTCATAACAAAAGAACACAGTCACTGGCAGAAGACTGAAAAACATTCATGGAGAAATAAATCTCTAAATAAGTTCATGAAGAAAGCATGCAACTTCAGCAAGTGGCCATGTTACATTTATAAATTTTTTTTTCTTACTTCCCAACTTCCTATCTATGAAATATTATCTACATACTGGAAAGAGGTGTTATTACCAACAATAACTAGTTAACATTTGCCACAAGTTCTTAGAAAGGAGCATTTTTAATTCTTTTACTACTTATTCCCATATTCTCCCACCTACAGGAAATCACTTAGTTCCTGTCTCTATTTTTCCACTTACAAACTGAATTTAACAGTTACCTCATTCAGAAGGGTGTCAAGGTGATAATACATGTTATTTGGTAGGGGAGATTTTGATAAAAGCAGGATTAAATACTTCATGATGAGTCAGACCTTTTTTAAAAACATGTTTTTACCTTTCTTCAGCCTTGCCAAACAAAGCATACAATTCCCCTTCAGTACCTATATTTAAACATGGTGCCAGACTTGGAGCAGCTGCAAAGAATTACAACACAGCTGCCACCCTGTACTTTCCAAAACATTCTTGGCCATTCAAATTTTTAAAAATAATTTATTCTAACAAACTGACCTTGTTCTGTAATGTTTTTTTCTGTAGAAGGGCCAGCATAAGCCCCACCTGTAAGTATGCTTACACCAGTGGAGGTTCAGAGGTAAATTTCACAGTTTGATCAGAATGACATCCTATAGGTGCACAGTGTCAGAGTCGATGTGTTAAACAAGCAAATACCAAAGCCTATGTACTATTCCTGGAAAGGATCACTCCCAATTCTGAAGGTGTGAAGTCTTCCACAGAAGAAAAAGGGATCTTAAAAATTCCTTTTCACAGGTTAAAATGAAACCACAAGCACTTAAGACTTTTCAAAAAAGAAGGTTAAAAGATTTGTGCATTTGCACAACTTAGAAATGCTTAATGTTCCTTTAAGCATAAAGTTAATTTTATTCCTAAGCTCTGAGCAAACAGTTTCAGAAAATAAAACCACCTTGCTTTTATGCCTTAAATAGAGGGAGATAAAAAAGTGATCAAGCACTTTTGGATATATTTCCAGAGACTACCGATTAGCTCTAAACTAAACCAAAAAGCAAAAAAATGCCAGCTACTAAGGGGAAAACAAGGTAAACAAACTTTATTACTGGATCTATAATCATCAAATTGCTATTTAGCTGTTTTTAACCCAGGAAATCATTCGTCTATCAGAATTGCAACTTTTGCATATGCACGCATTATTTCAGCAAACCACTGAAATAATATATCCTCCATAAAGTGAACTCTGAATCATAATTCCAAGGAGAATGAACAGATAATGTAAATAAACTAATCTGAAAATTAAAAGGTCAGTTGGAAATTTCACCAAAATAATTATTTAACTATTATTAAAATAAAATGTTTACATTCCCTGACAAAAAAAATGTAGCTTTCAGTGATGCTTCACACTACTGGAATCCTTGCTCATTGTTTTCTCATTCCAAGTTGCTAGGATAAGGCTACATACTGTTGTACGTATACACTGCTCACTATTCTTTCTTCCAATTTAAGCCTCAATCAATCTTTGGACATAAAAGTAATGAAAAGATATTATGCTTACACACAGTCCTCTCTGTTAAGAACCTAAAGAATTAACTCATTTTAAGGATTCAGGCATACAGTATAGATTTGATTCCCAGATTCACTTTCTACAAATTCTTCTTGCTGAAGAATGCAACCGTCCAGCATTAATTTTGTAAACAAATAGGAGGTCTCAACTGCTGTAACTCCAAGACAAGAGAAGAAGGATGTACGTGCTTGCTTGTGTCTGCAATGTTGAGGAAGTATTTGTGTACATGCAAATGCAAACCATACAGCCAGACTTGTAAGGTTTAGAAACCAGCTCTCTAAGGAAAGAGAGACCAAAAATGACTAATGAAAAATATTTTAGAGATTAAATGAGAAATACTTTCATTTAGCAAGATGTATAGAAAGTATGCTTGTGCAAATATTTAGCTTTCTGAAGAAAATGTCTTTTACCCTTCATTTTTAAAAACGTATCTTGGAATAGAACTCCCACTGTTGTTATGATTTAGTAGCAACCAATACCTCTTCTGATACCACAGAAACAGCTGGTGCGATTCCTTTACATTGTTAAAGTGGATTTAGGATTCAGCAATCAGTTCTCTTTTGACTGACCTCCTCACTTTAGCCCCAGATTTTGAAAGGGCTGAAGGCTAAGCAAAATTGAGAGTCATTCTGGTGTTGCAAACATTCAGATCAAGCATGCTAAATCATCACATCTCGCATCACATCTCACAGCTGTTACCTTTTTTTCTCATTCTAAGAAGGTATTGGGAATAATACATATCTGGAAATATTTGGCTAAGCATTCTGAATAGCCATGTTCTGTCAGGGCTCTGGGCCTTTATAATGGTAAACAAGCAGTTTTCTTGCTCCTTTTCTGTATGGATTAAGTACAGTAAACTATGCCTAAGAAACACCAGTTCAGAATTAGAAGCTTCCTTACACTATGTCTAAGCAAATTAGTTCTTCTTGAATTAGAAAGCTATATTTGAAAAATTTTTAAATTTTTTGATGTGAAGGTAATTTGAAAAAAATTACCACCAAAAATAAGTACAAGGCTACAAAAAAAGGAAAGTGTTTTATGAAAGCTTGAGCTCCAAAAGAGCTGTAATATCCTAGGATACAGGAATTAGAGCATAGCACAGGTTCACATCTACCTCCTATTCTCATGCATTGGACCAGTCATATCAAAGGGGTAAAAAAACCAGCTCTCAGTATCCCCAAGGTCTGATGCTACAATGGAATTCTGAAAGAGCATGTCAACTCTACTTGCATGGAAACACTTACTGCAATTTAGACACAACAGAAGCACAAAGAAAAGGAAAGGAAGTTTTTGGTCATCTTCCTCCTCAGAATGCATCACACAAAATCCTCCAAAATCTCACATGGAAAAAACAGACATGAAGCCTGCTTTGGAAAACTACGAAGATACTGTTGCTGTATTCTAAGAAAAATACCCTGCAACACAGCACATTTTCTGTGGGAATATTCCAAGACCTCTTCCTTTAGTCTATTTCTAAGTGTGCCTTTTGACTCTGGTCATCAAAACATCTTTCCCAATCTTTGTTTGGCATTTCAGGAACAAAGATAACTAAGACAAGGACTCAAACATTATCACCATCTGGATGACAGTGTTCACTAAGCTCCCATTAGCTAAATATAAGCAAATACAGTTCAAGCTAAATATAAGCAAATACATTTCAAGCAAAATATGAAAGATAATGAAATCCTAAATAAGTCAACAAGGTTTTCAACTAGTCTGCAACTGCCTCTTTCTGACTTAAGGCTGGTGACGGAAAGAAGCAAATCTAATTATCAGAAACCTCAATTCAGTTTGCTAAGTAGATTAGGAAGCTGTTGTACTTAATTGCTGATCTAATACTGAAAGGTATGAAGCAAGAAATGTGGGATCCTATTTAAAATTCCACTTTCAGAACATGAACAACAACAGGGTCCACAGTAGTCATCTGCATTGCTGTCACAACATTACAGTCAAAGTATTCCAAATCATTACCACGAAATCCCAAACTAGGGGGTTTACTTCACAAGGACAGTTGAGGCTTTCTGCTATAACGCTCTGTCATCAAGATAGATGCCTAAGGATTCATTTTTTACTGCAAAATTAGTTTGTGCAACAAAAACAAAAACAAATTAAAAAAAAAGATTTTTAACAAAAAAATTAGTTTTCTTTCTCATCTTAGCTGTTTATTTAACTTGGAGCTCGTCACAGTCAAGATCTACTTGACAAATGACATGCCAGCATTGTTTTTGATTTCACAAGAGAACTGACATTAGACAAGCCCAGCACCTCTCTAGCAAGGCACAATACTGTTCTATTTCCCTGGTCTCAAAGTGCAAAATCTCCACTGACTCTTCTCTGATAACTGCCTTTTCCACAAAAAACACAGACTTTTCCAGGCAACAACACACAACATGCCAACACTAAACACTAACTTGTTCCATTTCTTTCCTACTAGAGGTACAAATCCAGTTCATACTTAAATTTCTTGCCCGATTTGGCCTGAGTTCCTCCATTCCATATGTGGTCATCCTCTTCATAGAAGAAAAAAATATCAAGCTTCACATCATTTCCTCCCTGGAAAGAGAGTTCCAAGCTGTCTTCTACCTGCAAGACAAAAATACACACAGTATATACTCATGAAAATACAAGGCGACTTATCTCAGCAGGTTTCAGAAAATAAATTTATTTTGGTCAGGTATGTAGAGTGACTCCTATCCTAATTGAAGAAAATACACTAAGTCTGCAATTTTTTTCTTTTTTTTTTTTTTTTCGGTGCCTTGAGAACATTGGAAATATTCTGCACCTCAGTGGAATGACCTTCTCTTTCTTCCTTTTAGCCCCAAAAGCTTCAGCACCATCTTCTTGTCCTCTGCCACAAGCAAAATAATCTCAGTGAATAAACACATGGTTAGTAGGTTTCCTCATTCACTACACTTCCTCTATGATAAAATGCTCACTAGCACCATTGAGCTGTGGCTGAACGTTCATATTCCTGTATTTTTCCTTTTTTTCTCTACCATTCTGGAGCCTACACTCTGGAAAAGTTAAATAAAGATCCACATAAGCTAATAATGAGCAAGTCCTGTACCCACCTCAAGCCATCCTTCCCTTTCTGCTAGTTTTACATACTGGGCTACAAATAATCCCAGAGTTATCACCAATCCACCCATATGATGAGGCCCATCCAATCTCAAGACTAAATTCTACCTTAATTCTTAAGTTTCCCTAGCACGACCAACACAGACTAGATCACTTTAAAACTTACTAAAACTTCTTCTGAGGTGGAATTCAGACTCCCCAAAAAGGGCTGAAGCTATTAAGAAGGGTATTTTCTCACACACTGTTCAAGACAACACACAAAAATCAACAAGATTATATATTTATTATATGAGGTAAAACCCTAATGAGTAAATATCTTCTGAGGAAACTTCAGATACCCACTTCCACATAAGTGATCTGCAGCTGTACTCAAGCTTAGAAACCTACACAAAGATAAATGAAGCAAATTGTTCATTATCTATGTACCTTGCCAAATTTGTGCTTCAGTGGTAACCCTGCTTTCTGAAAGGCTGGAATGATATCTGCTTTGTAGTCCCTTATAAAGACGCCCAAATCCACATCTTTGCTGTGAGGAATGATATTGCACTGCCTATACCAGCCTGAGGAAAAAACAAAAAAGGAAAAAACCAAACTATTAATTCAGGAACACAAAAGCAACATAAAAATGAACTGCCATAAGGTGACCAGGCAGAGATCTTTGAGTGAGGCCATAAACAAGACTTCTGCCTTTCTCTAGTATGAAATGAACCACACCCAAGAAAAAAACACTACTGCACAAATAGCCAGCTCTTTCCTCCAGAAAGCGAAGAATGAGAGAGAAAACACTAACTCATTCAAAGATAAGATATCTTCAGTTTTCCAATCCATATGTCTTTAAAGGAAAAAATATTATTTTTCTGGGCCCAAATCTGATCAGTAATGAACATTTACAGGGCTACAGCTGTGCTTTCAATTTGAAATTATTAGTTTAAATAGTATCTGCGAAGTTAATCGACTTTCAGTCACCACTGCAAAACAGTACGACAAGAAGTGGGACATCCTTTTGTCTGTTTCATTAAAGCAGCTTTTAGCAACTGTCTATTCAGAAAATGATATGCCCTAGGACAAAACACATACAAGTCAAATGTGCACACACGAGTTTTCACAACCTATTTCAGTAATAAGAGAATCTTCACCAGTGACAAGATACTGCTTTCATCTTCAGCAGAATTGAAAACTTGTCAACCTATTAGAACAGGTACTGCATTTTATTGAAAGGTTGTGTTATTTATTTTAAAATAAATAACTACATGTAAACTATATTTTAAAAGTTGGTGATAAGCACCAAATTGCATGGGAAGAAAAATCAGGTGAGAGTCTACGTGGACAGCAGAAATATGTGCCCATCACTGTGTTTTCCAGGTAGCATTTCAGTTAATTCCCAGTCACACAATTTAGGGAACTGCCGATTACTTTCTAAGCAGTGATCGACACAACATAGATAACTGCTAATAGCATTAAATGCTTCACTGGAAATTTGCTCAGCATCTCCAAGGCTCACAGTTCTAAAGAAAAAGTATTTTGTCAGGAGCAAAAAGGCCTACTTCAATACAGCTAATGCCACATATTACCTTCTAACCCAGTACATTTAACCTCAGTTGATGTCACAAGCAATAGAGGATGAAATGTTTAAAATTTCAGATGAGTTTAAAAATGCAACATAACACAAGTGTTTTACCAAGGCATGTTCCACTGCTCAGCCAGAACTTTACTCCTAAGTTATTCAGTGTCAAGGCAGCCACATGGAGCAAGGATTTTGCTTTTTTTCTGAACTCCACTGCATCAAGAGAGGCATCATCAGGATACAGCTGGAAAGCAAAGGAAGAATAAGCAAGGTATTGTCAGAGAGCAAACTGGTCCCTTCGTTTTCCAGTGTCCTAAGAAAAAATTACCTTTAAAAATTTATGTATCATGTACTGGAATGACAAGTTAAAATTTAACCTCTGAAACATCAATCTTCATTTTTTCCAAACTACTAGAATGCAAAGTTACGGTAAAATGGAGTAAGAATATATGTATTAGACACTGCTTCTCAGCGCTTGGCAACAACACAGATGAACCCTAGTTCTGCACACGATGAAGTCCGTACACAGGGTGCAGGGGGAAATCAGGGACAGAATCAAAGTTACTTCCAGTTATTTATTTGGCGCCATCAACTGGATGTTGACGACAACTGCCATAGAGTAGAAACAACCTGAACAGAAAATGATGCCCAACTTCCAGCTGCAACTGTGGCTGGATCTTGTTATTGCAAAGCCAAAAACATCACGGCAGTCTGGGCAAACGTTACCAAATCAAACACAGGAACAACGCACCACTCAGTTTCATGATTGATTTCTTAAGAGCTCTTGGGCAACAAACAGTTGAATACTTACTTTTCGAAACAGATGCCAGCTGCTTATTTCAACATTAAAGCAAAGTTCAATATACCTTCTAAGGCACATTTTCCCTGCCTGTGGCAATTACTGCCTGGAAGTTTTAGTGCTGAAGTGGAGCATGCTTACAATTTCTGTCCCTTACAGGTAAAGCGACAACACACAGGTACTCTTGGGTATAGTAACCTCCTGGTACACGTACGGGGAGCTACAGCCTATGAGACTGAAAAAGCATGGTCTTCCTTTCCCTGAGAAGCCCCTTCCCCAAGATCTCAAGAGTCTGAAGAATGGAATCTCTTTTTTCTCTTCCATGAGATCAGAGATGGCTCAAATTCAGTGATTCTGCCTCCACAGTCCTAACTGTGGTAACTCTTGACCACTTTATCCCTTGGTCCTTTTCAAGTTAGGACAAAATGCTCCCCATACTGCAGCAGAAAATTTTTATACCATCTGCTAAATCAGGTAGCAATATTCTAAAAAGAAAGCTCTAAACAGTGTTGAAAACATTAACTTAGATCATGAAAAAGCAATGAAATAAGTAATTTTGGAACAAATATACCATTGCAAATAAATCAAACTAGGACCATGGAATGGCAGTACATGGTTCAGAATAATATAAAATGAAGTATTACTCGTAACATCAAGAACTGCCCTAAGGAAAATTTTCAACCACAAAGATCCATAAGATCTTAATCTTATTTACATGAAATCTATTTAACAGTAACAATGTTTAAGAACTATGGACATACTGGTTACTACTTCGTTTCAAAGTTTTGGAAAATGGAAAAAAATGTGTTCACAAGTAAAAAAGACAGACCATGATTTTCAGTTAAACTTTTAATTTTATTAATTTTATTACCACTTACTAAATTCTGTGGATTGAATCTCAGAGGCTGTATCTAGCTTTATGTATGCAAACAGTCCCATCTAGGTAAAAAGCAGTAACTGTTTGTAGGTTGGGTCAATCAGTGAAAACACACATTACATCTCAGAGACACTACCCGATTACCACTAACCTGAAAGAAAGCCCGAGCTTCTCTGTACCTACATTCAAGAAATCTAGAGTGTGACATCTCCTCTAGAAAACTGGACGGATTTTTTGGAATTTGAACTTTTAGGTCATCAATGGAGACAAGCAGAAGTTCTGGCCTGCAGGAAAGAAAGATGATACATTGCCCCATTCAATTCCTTTACAAACCATAAGCCACTTTTTCCTCTAGGTCAGATTAAAATCTTAATGCATACTACTGGCAGTGATTCCGCTGTCTAAATACACCCAAAACTGATTATAACAGAAGAGCAACAAGAGCTTCATCAAATTTCCCATACACTTCAAAATTTGGTTTAAAAAGAAATTCTATGCCTTTAAGTCTATAGTTAGTTTGTCAGATCACCGATTCCTTTACTGACTCATGACTTGCACTGAACTTGTTCAGAGCTTTTGTTCAGTGCATTTGAAAATTCAGGCTATTTATTTAGTTGTCTAAGCATGGGATGCACTTAAGAACCAAATTTTTCCCTGTATATTGAGGCTATTTGCATTTAAAATTCAAAAACTATTCAGATTTCATAATGAATGAAACGTGATATTTAACAGCTTACTCTGTCAACTTCAAGTATTCAGGCACATAACCAGTAGAGATTCCATGTTTTAAAAGGAAGAAAGAATGGTGTCAATTTTAAGGAAAAAGTTAAACAGCTTTATTTGACCTGTGAAATGTTTAGCTGATTTTCTCTGATTTATGGCATATATGCATACCCTATAGAAACACTGTTCTCAAAGCCTAGTGATATGTGCTTGGCTTTGAAAATAGTGACAAGATTTGCCATGATCTGTATCTCCTGAAATACTGCTATTGAAAGCATTGCAAGAAAAGGCAGACATTTACAGTAACTTTACCAATGCAATGCAAGATTTAAGCATGACTATGGACAAACAGCACCACCAATTCAAACATTTATGCAAGAAAGGAGTCCCCTCAGCATATTAAGAGCATAGGTTAGATGCAATGGTTGGCACATGTCTTTGTGGTACAAATGTCACTTTTCTTTACTCATGTTTAATACTGATTATTTGGACTGTTACTGAATGGATTTATGTTGCTTCCCCTTTTCATTTAATGTTCCATATCTGTATCAACTTTTGGAAACACAGAAAGAACACCAAATATCTATCAGCTAGTACTAAATCTCTTGACACTTCTACTTTACCCTTGTGTTGACAGCAGAGATGGTTATCAATAGAATATATTAATAGTAAACCACTGACTCTAGCAGAAAATCCTCCAGTATATTTAACCTCAGCCATGACTTCTTTGACTTCTCTCATCTTTCTGCCTGCTTCGACCTGGCTACACAGCAACTTCCTCTAAAATGTAGTCCTTCATTTATAATTGGCTGAAGTTCCTATTTTCAGGTAAACAGAACTGGATTTACCATCACACCTTAATTTACCTGCACACTGAAGGCTGAACCATACATGAGCTAAATTTTACAACCTGACTTTAGGAAAGAGTAATTTTACATACAGGAGAAATAAGTTACTTTGGAAGTGCCGTTATGGCTTTTCACTCCTCTGTTTTGAACTCACTTTTCATATGCTCCAGGGTAGCGACCAAAGTGGAGTTTCCGGAAAGGCACAAACTTTCTGTCCATATGTTGCTTGAGTCTCAGGGGACCATGCCAAAGATAATTACCGCTCCTCTCATAAAAGACCACCAGGTGAATGGCATGAGATGCCAGTTTAAATATGTAGTGCAAGGGAATTTCAATTCCAGACAGGTCATCCATCCCATCCAAGCGGGGGTCCTTGTTTATAATCTTTAGCCATTGAAACCCCATTTTCTCAGCAGTTCTAAAAAGGCCCACCTAAAAATGAGAGGGAGAGACGGAGAGCGAGCAAGCGAGCAAGATGCTAAAGATTAGAGAAACCAAAACTGAATGCTAAATACTTGTTATTAACTGACATTATTCCCCATTTTCATTTTCTAATCAGACTTAAGCACAAACTGCTCAAAAATTTCTAAGACCTTAAAGAACAGCAGCCACAAGCAATTCCAGCCACTGTACTTCCTTGTCTTAAATTTTGTCCCTCAAACTAGTCAAGAAAACACCACATAAATATTGTAAGCCATGCTTGGACTAGGTTTGCTCCTTGCCATAGCACCTTTCTCTGCATCCTCAAACTGTTCTCTAAAGTTATTCTTGTGCCAAACTTGGAGTTCCTAAGTCCTTCTATAATGATACCACTAATACAAAAACAATCACTGCAAAATCATCTTTTATGATGCACATAAATATTTGTCTAAATCTCACCAAATGTTGCATTAGGTAACAGGCTTTCATATTTCCAAAGAAAAAGGGAATGAAATTCTGGCTGAATAAGAAAAGAACCAATCACCATCTGAAGACCCTTTCAATTACCCCCCCTTGAACTGTTTTACACAGACATATCAGCTTCTCCTCTGGATGCTACAGATATTGTCAATGAGCCACAAAGGAATGGGGAGATGGATTTATACTAGTGTGCTGCTATACAACTTTATTCTCAGTTTCTTGAACTTCTTTACAGCTATGGGTAAAACAACTCCTCGATGAGATCCAGAGTGCCACCACTCTTCACTTGAGCAGGATTCCTTCAGTAAAATAGTCACAGACAATTTTAATGTCTCCTGCTTTTGGTACGAAAAAAAAAGAAGAAAATAGCTCTTTGTCACTGGTATCTTTAGTCTGTATAAATTAATCTAATAAATATTTCCAGGTGACAGTTGATGAAACAGTTGTTGATTCCATTTTGTCCTTCATCACATGCTACATCTCGATTTTTAACATACCCACTTAAAAATCTCAGAACATTAAAGGAAAGCAGATATACCAATACACTAAATGACAAAATAAAATGGTGTTAAGTACAAGGATGTACTAAAAGAAATGTAAACCATCAGACTGTGATAATCTTTCTAGCCTTATCACATGAATACCTGCATTTCCTCATTGATAGATCCCCAATTCAA
This sequence comes from Phaethon lepturus, assembly GCF_000687285.1. NCBI lineage: Eukaryota > Metazoa > Chordata > Aves > Phaethontiformes > Phaethontidae > Phaethon > Phaethon lepturus. The sequence goes on along the minus strand of NW_010521315.1, from coordinate 4,336 downwards.
GATTTATATGGCTGTACCTACATTACAGGCTTAAGGTTTTCCTTCCTCCTTTCTAACAGACCACTTTCTTTTTTCATTTTGGTATGGCCTCTTACTACACGTTTATGCATATTGCTAGTGCCTGGATACCTTTTGCTTTTTAAAAACATTTTCCTCTAATAATACTTTTACAAGATTTCCACACAATGAATTCAGAGGCCTTAAGACAAAAATGAAAGCATTATTGTCACAAAATCATAGAACAGTTGAATGCATTACAATATGCAAATACGGATTAAAGAAAAGGCACTTACTTCATGTTTCCATGTTTTGTCCAGTAGTGCAAACGTAGTAAAGTCTCTTGGAGCACAGAAATACTTGCATTCTGGACTAGGGCCATCAGAAGAACTTCTGATCTGTTCAATGTCTTTATCAACCAGTCCCAGAATCAAAGGATCGATCAAATACACTGGTATATTGTGACTGGATATTAAGCCTAGGAACTTCCTAACCACATGCTGTTTGACAGAGGATAAAATTAGAAGTTAGAAACAGCATCTTTAAGTGTACAAAAGTTAATACATTAAAACTCTTTGACAGAAGGGGAAAAAAACCAACCCACTGACAGAAGGAAATTTTATCTCCCAATACATTTTCTGAGTGTGCACTTTATTTCCATGAACGTGGAAATGGAACTTTTCTCTTTCAGAACAGGTGGCTTTCAGGCTTTTCAGGTCCCTAAGACTACAGTAAAATCCTTTCAGCTTCAATTAGACCTTTCTACAAGTTAAAGCATTCTCACTCTAGAGTGCTAGACTTCAGAATGGACTCTAGGCTAAACTCTTAAATTTTTTCCAGTTCTAGACTGAGTTGGAAAGCACTTGAATAAACCAGAGATTATAGGATGAGATATGATGCATGTGTGGGTGCTGAGGGAGCTGGCTAACATCATTCTGAGGCTGCTCTGCAACGTCTTGAAAGGCCATGGTGGTGAGGAGATGCTCCTCAAGTCTGAGGAAAGGCAGATCTCATGCCGTGTTCAAAAAGGAGGATCTGGGGAACACCTTAATCTCAGTCTCCAGGATGCTTCTGGAGCAAAAGCCCATGGAAAGTCACAACCAAGCACAGGAAGGACAAGAATGTGATTGGGAAAGCCAGGCAAAGGCAAACTGCATCTAATCACACCAACTGCCTTTGAAGAAGTCAGTGGGCAAGGTGAAAGCAATGGACATTGCTTTGACTTTAGCAATGCTCTGGGGATGATACTCTGAAACAGTATCCCCAAACCTCAAGTGTGATGCCTGCTATATATATCAAGGGTGATTCAGTGAGACTGTAGGAATGAGTGCTATCCAGTCTTTCGATACTACTGTGCCCAGAGCACTCAATTGCAGAAGGGGTTAAAAGCTGTAGCAAGAAGGTCCTGTGCCTGATGAGGGGATTTATTAACTTGACTCAGTGGAGAACTTTAATTAAGTACATTTAAATGACCATGGCACACAGAAATTTACAGCAATCATAGCCACCCTACTGTTAAAAATGTAGCTGATGTATTTAACTGTGACAGTTAGATTTAATGACTCAAAGTACCATTCTAATCAGAAAAAAAAAAATATTAGCTTAGAACAGAAAGGTTTTATGTCCACTGCATCTCAAGATTTCTGCAACAGATGTAATGAGGGAAAACTATGGCCTACTGCCCAAGCTACCGGCCCAGCAAGCTGACCCTGCTTTCTAGCTGAAGTTCTAACCTTCCTCCTGCCCAGCTGCTGAGACTGTTCAATCAGACTCCACAGACCAGCCTCCAATTCTGGCACAGGGCTTTGGCTTCCAAGAGATGCAAAAATGTGACGACAGAATGTGGATCAACACAAAGAATTTAGGCAGCAGCGCTACAGTTTCTGTACAAGCAGAAGCAAGGCCACCCTCTTAGTGATTTCAACTGTATGGAGCTGAAAGGTAAGTGACATACTAGCATTGTTTCTATTACTTCATTATGCACATATGTTGAAAAATACCTACTTTTTCCCC
>NW_010521315.1:264-2295 GCF_000687285.1 Phaethon lepturus | reverse complement strand
GAAAGAGATATTTTTAGTTTAAATGTAAATAATCGGTAGAAAGAGATGGCGATGATGTCAAGCAGATAAGAGACACACATTCAAATAGAGTATTTTGGACTCATCATGCAAGGACTCTGAAGAAAACTCAGAGTGCTTTCTCTGGCAGGACCATGGAGCATTCTGCTTTGTTACTAACAATCTCATAAGATCAAGTTAAAGCTCGGTAAGAACTCTGTCCACAGACTGGCAAATTGGAAATCCACTGTGACTATGTCACCTAACAGCTAGTAGGTAGTTCCAAGGGGTGCCACTTCCAAGAACAGAGAGACATTCCTGGCACAAGCAAGCAGTGCACAGAGCAGGTGGTTTGGATTACTCCCAAGAACAGCTCTTAACCAGAGCACCCTTCCTCTTGTTCAGCAGAAACAAGGCATTTAAATGGCTGTTTTGCTAACTAGCAATGTTATATTGCATCCAAAGCAGACGACAGCCAGCTCCCAGCAGCACATCCTACTCTTTAACCATCTGTGCTATTTTTCCGCTGAGAGATCTGTTCACAAAAGACTTCCATAAAAGTGTTTCCAAAAAAATGCTAACTACAAATATCATAACCAAGCTTCTGATTCCCCGAGGCCAACATGATGTTTTGGTTGCACTCAACCCCGCAAATCTTAAGTAAGACACAACAAAAAATATCCCACTTCAAGTGACATTGTACATACCCATCTAGTGCTGTCTGGGCCTGACTGGCTTCCTTTGACTTTGGAAAAAACTGCTCCATTCTATCAAAACGAAAGAAAGGGAAGGAGAAAGAAAAGAAAAAAAGTAAGTTTCAGCTGAAACTCTGCTTAGGATTTCTTAACAGGACATTCAGGGGCATTTATCCAGTTAGCACTTTACAACAATTATGGCTGTAATTATGCCTCTGGTCACTCAACTACACTACTGAACTTGAAATCATAAACAACTGCTCTAGTTTAGTGTATTTAGAAGGACAACGCAAACCTTAGGGACTTCCAGACATGCAAGGATTGCACGATCAGGCCTCAGCTTACTAAGTCAGTATGCCAGTAAATGTAAAATAGGAAGATGACAAACACACTGTCAGGCAAATACCTCTGGGGGAAAGACAGCAGGACTACGCCTCAAGTCTTTCCAGATATAATCCTAGAGAATTAAATTTGAAAGAGAGTATGTTCATATGATAAAGCCAAGGCAGTTACTGGCTCTGCTTTTAGCTTTTCAGAAGTATGAAGAATTTCTCATTCACAGTCTTGTTGTTTACAATCAGAAACTATAAGAAAGCAGCCAAAGGCTGCAGTATCACCTAGCACTAAGGCTGCCTGCATTTATTAAGAATGTCCTCACCAAAAGGAAACAAACTCAAGTAACATGATACCTGTGAGGTTCTCCTGTAAAAATAAAATTAGTTCCTTTGCTGAATCTGCATTGCAATCGTAAATTATGAAGCCATCAAAAAAGGAATATTTCATTCATAGTAACATTTACCTCTTTCTCTTGTTACAGAAAATCACACTCAGCTGAACATTCCACGGGTAGTATAAGATCAAAATTCAATCTGTAACACTACAGAATTATGAACACTGATTCTCTAAGCACTAAGACAACTGCAGAAAAAGCTGGTTTGTTTTTTTTTTAAACACCACTGTTGAAAAACCTGCAACCACCAAATGCTGCCTTCCTTGTTCCTTCAGAAAAGCCATAAGACAGCTCTTGGTTTGACTATTCTTTCAATGAAAATCACTTAACAACAAAAGCAGGAAGAACCGTGAAGATTAAAAGTCTTGGCAGCTCAAACCTGCAGCTGAGAATACCAAACGGCATCCCATTTTAGAACTAATGGGATGCCTTTGGCTGACCTGACAACTTGAACATCAGGCTGACAACTGAAATCTGACTGCATCCCTGCCACATGAATCTTGTTTGGGCTACCTACCTGCTTCATGTCAGTACTATAGGAATTGCTAATCACATGAGGCAAGTTTGGGGGTGGCATTAACGCTGCTAACGGACTCTGAAGAGAGCAGG
>NW_010521315.1:0-224 GCF_000687285.1 Phaethon lepturus | reverse complement strand
TACCTTCTGCGATAAGTAGAACTTGTAATAGTACAACTGGAAGAGAAGGAAAACCAGGCTGGTCAGAGAAAGGAGCGCCAGGACCACGTTCTTATTGATTTTCTGCATTAGTCTTCGGGATGCTGTCGATCACCGCCTGGAAGCAGCGCGGCGTCTCTCATCTTCTCCGGCTTCCCAGCTCCTCCCTGCGCGCCGGCAGAGGAAAACGCAGCGCTGAGCAGGCC
>NW_010521314.1:0-118760 GCF_000687285.1 Phaethon lepturus | reverse complement strand
TAGTTAGAGATAAATTGTGATATGATTTCACCTGAAGCCTGGTTTCTTTGCTTAGTGGCGGTTACACAAATTTTCAGGAGCTTTCTTGCTCCATTTCTCTCTTCTTAGCTGTTGTAGAACAGTGAGCTGCGGTCATGCTGATGCATATTGTATTATGTTGCCAATTTATTACCTCCCCTAAATGTAATAAACATTATCCAAACTATTTCCAGCTTGTGGACAGGGGAGGAAACAGAATGCACAAATGCATGAGGGTCTGCAAGGGAAAAGGAGAAAACGGCTCACAGGTTTTTCATCAATTGTTTAACCTGGTGGCCCTATAAGCAATAGTGGAGTGAGAAATGACTTCTTTTCTCCTGCACTCCATGGTGCAGTGACCTGCTGGATAATTACCTTCAGGTTGTTGTTGCAGACACCTCCGGTACAATAAGGGAGAAAAGAAAACCTCATGCATGTCAGATGCTATTTAGATGGCGGGTGTCATTGTACGAAGAGACAAAGCATGACCACTGAAATCATGTCAGAATAACCTGTTGACACCATTAATGAAACCTCATAAATAAATAGAACAAGATGATCAGTTTGCTCTGGCCTTAACCAGGTAAAACTCCCCTTTACTTTAGTATTTGTAGTTTCTGTTGTTAAGAGCTTATTGCTGTCCGTAGATACGAGGGTCCCATTTTCACCACCCCATGTGCACTGGCAGTCATAACCTTACGTTATGAGAACCCTTGCAGACAGAGGGAAAACTGAGGGCTGGAGGCACAATGGGATTTTTCCAAAGTTGTAGAGAAGGTTCAGAGCAGAACTGGGAACTTGAGGATAACAACCTACAGTGTGAGATTGTGATGATGTGATTTCAAGTGATATGAGTGTGTTCAGGCAGTAATTAATTCCGCTGTTTAACCCACTCACTGCTTGTTCTTGCTCAGGACTGGCTTGATCAATTCAATGTTTTTGTAGCAGTTTTGCAGGACTTGTTCAATCCAAAGTAATGGTGAAGAAAAGCCTGTTGGAGAGGTGTTGCTGGATCAACATTTATTTATTTTTGGTTGATTTTATAAAAGAAAAAGGTCTTACTATAAGGCCCTGAGCATCTTTGTGGGATTGAAATATAAAATCCATAACAACAATAAAAAGCAGTCAACCTACCAAGTAATGTGTGTTAACTTAACCAACCGCTATGAAGCCTTTCAATGACATGAAATTAGTAATAAAAAAATGTATTGTCATGTGATGAGCTACTCTTCATTGTGAGTCTAAGTACATGAACACGTTTACAACCTCAGAATGAATTGTGTGTCTCTTGACTGTGTGGGTTCCTAATTGAGATTTGAACTCCTAGATACTATTAGCATGCAAGTCAGAAATAGTGGGAATTATAATAAAAATTATCTTAACCTACTGAACTACAGTAACAATACTGCAGACAGAAAGGGATGATCATGCAAGTAAGATGGCAGTTTAGCTTCTGGAGATGAAGATTAGTAGAGAGCAGAAATACACTTGGCCTGCCTGTGTGCTTATGGATATATTATAAGCAATGTGAACACCTCTTGTTGATATCCCACACTGATACTCTGTGCAAATGCCCCACCATTGAAACAGGTGAAAAAATTATTCTGAGTTGAGACTGATTAACCCTAACTGTGCTGTCAGAGAGGTTTAATTTTAATGACACTGCTGGTAAGTTGAGGTTCTCCAGGCTGTCTTTTAGTTCTATGATATTATTTACAGTTGCAATTAGAAGAGACAGCCACTCCAACTAATAATCTGTTTCAGGATGTATCAAAGCCTCTAGTACAACAGGAATGAATATCCTCCGATAGCCATAAATTACTGGTAAAATCATTTCAGTCTAACTTATTGAACTGAGTATCAGGGTCAGGCCTTTTGTTTTCTCCACTGATGTGCTGAGTGGAGAAACTGTGTCTTTCTGAAACCTTCCTTTAAGTGCCAGATTCTTCCAAACCTCACTGCTACTCATCCCTATGAGGGACGGAGGGAAATAATGTAAAAAATGTTCCGTATTGCATGTTCAAGGGATGACAACTTAAGAACTTATTGTGTTTATCTGTTGCTTTCAAATGGGGGCTGCCAGACTGAGCTGGCTCCAGCCAGGATCTTCCCATCAACCTTACACCATTATCTTGGGTTTCTAATGACCTCGTGTCCATTCCATCACTCCTGATGGTCCACTTTAGCCAGGGAAGAGGATTATCATTCTTATTTTATTACTGATGACAGCATGAGATTTTTCAACTGCCTGAAAACACTGTTTGGCTGATCACTTTGTAAGTTATTGGGTTATTGTGAATTATGGAGTTCTTTCCTTCTACTCCCAGCAGATAAAAATGCATTTCCTTGCAGCTAATCTCAATGTAAAAATCAAATCCTGTCTCCATCTGTAACGTGTGATGTGATGTAAGCACAGACTGACATAGAGGAGGCTTAATGAGAACAACAGCCATGAATGCTAGGTTTTGGGTCTGATTCTTTCCTCTTTGTCAGCCTGAACTGAACACCGTCAAAACTTGCCACTGAGTTTGGTGGGCCCAGTTATAGAGGCTTTTTATAGAGGAGTTGAATTCCTGAAGTTACTTGTTCAGCGACATCAATACCAGCTCTTCTAACAGTGTCAGCCCCAGGTGACAGCCCAACAGAGAGCCTCTACTCCATGCAAGTCCTTGTCCATAATCGTTTTTGTAGGGTTGAGGTACAATTGCACATAATTATTTGTAAGGGTATAAAACCCACCTGCAGTACATATGGTGCTTAATGCCAATGTACTGTGAATTTCTCAAATACCTGTACAATCATCTCTTCGTTTGTTTTATTATCAGTATTTAATATTAGGACTGGCAAAGAAGAAACTTGTGCTCTCCTCTTCCCCTTATTGGTTACTATGCTTGGATTAAAGTAGATTTTTTAAAATAAATAAAAACTTAAATTGCATTTTATTTTCTTACCAGCTGCTAACTCTCCAAGACAGATTGGGAGATCAATTATCACAGCAGTGAATGAATCTAATTTTTCAATATAATTTACGGTAATTCCATATTCTCTGCCCAAGAAGCAAATAGTGCTGGCTTTTTTCCAAAAGTGAGCTTAGAAAGAACAACAGAAGAAGCCTCACAAAAACAGCAACACCACTAGTACAGCAGCAAGAACTCCTGGTCTTCTAGTGGTCATAATACTATGCCAAAGGTAGGGAGTAGAATACTTGTGTGATCTCAGAAGAAACTTCTATGGCAAATTCTGCAATTGACTTTGGGGAGGGAGATAATCACAGCTGAATTTTGAATGTTTCTGTCTAGTTTTTACGGAAGATTACGGCTTTTGGGTTTATGTTGTCTGGGCTCTACCCAACTCCTACTCAGTGCAACAGGAACTCTTTGTTGGACTTCATTCTGCTCTGGACCATAATCCAAATGTCCAATTCATCCCTGTGTCTGTCACCACTTTTGCCTCTTAAACATCTAAAAAGGGAGGTAGGGGGCATGTTCTGCGTCTCCACTACCACTGGCCAGACTGCTGCAGGGTATGCTAGTCTTTAGCATGGGGCCTATGCTCTGGAACATGGGAATTACATGAGGGGGGTTGGCCAAGAAGCAGTATGGCAAATTTGGCTTATAATCTGGTTCTAGGATGCCAAATCTTTCCTGGGTATCACTTAAGTTATTGGTTCTTATGGATGTTGCTTAGCATTTGTGTGGAGTTGTGCCCAAATCAATAGAGCCCACTACAGCGTGGGAATCTCCCATACTTGTGGTTGTAGAACGGGTCTCCATCTGCACATTTCCAGCTAGATCCCATGGTGCTGCCTTCCAAGCAGGCCTGGTGTGACTGCCCCAGGGTCACACCTGCGACAGGGATTGTCGCAGGCTCTGTAGCACACACCTGGATCCAAGTGTACCTCTCAAATGTCACGTAGTCATTTGTAATCATGAGCAGTTTACTGACTAACGCTTAAAATCAAGGCAACCCAGTTTCATGTGGAGGGCACTCCCGTCTTTCTTGCCTATGCCCCACCTTTGCTCCCCTTAGCCCCTTCTGGCATTGGGGACAGCTCCTGGAAATCCATGTAAAAAAACTTAATATACCCGCTGAAATTATATTTTACTCGTAGGGCTGCTTGGATTGCAGTCAGGACAGCGCCATTTGGCAGGGGAGGCCAACACCATAAGCAGTTTCTGAGCACTTATGTCGTTTATTGAGACGTATGTTGTTTAGCGTGCACTTCAAATGTGTTTAAATAATTAAAATAAATGGCATGTGTAAGTTAGACAGTGGGGGGAAAATCAAAAGAGGCTGCAACTCTTGTTCTCTTCATTTAAGAACTCAGTAACTAAATCTCACTTCAGATCTACCAGGAATACAAATAGTGCAATTAATTGGCAGTAATTTAGAAGCCCTCCATTCCAAAAGCCCCAGGACATACAGATTGGAAACAATGAATCTCTTCATGTCAACAACGGTTCTGCATATGGCCCAAGATGCAGACAAGTGGGGAAAGGATTTTGCTTACTTTTCCTATGTTATTTATGGCTTGTCTTCACACAGTGACAGAACATTTTTGTATGTTGCATTAAAAATTCCTTCTCAAAGCTGATCGGATTGATTTCTCCTCTTTCTATTAATGCACAAAACAAGAAATGACTGTATTTTTTCAGTGCAGAGTGGACCCTGAATGTAGTAACTATTTAAGCTACAGCAGAAACAGTTGAAACTCTCAGAGAACACAATAGCATGAAAGAGGTCACTTGCTAGATCACAGACTTTTCTTTTTTGCTTGCTTACTGAATAACTGCGATTTCTCTGTCGTTTTTTCTTATGTTTGTACAATCACCGTTGTCCTTTGCAGTGTCTATGGTTTTCCATATTAGAATTGAGACCTCTGGTCTCCAAACGACAAGTTCAAATAAAGTAAACGCCACACCCTGCATTTTTGTGCCATTTTGGGGATGTGCTGTTTCAATTCTGTGATAGATGGCAGGAGCAATACCTCTTGACTTCTCAGTACTCTTTCTACAGCGGTAGAAAGTGCTTTTGGACATGCATGGATTGCACAATGTGATGCATAACAAGAGATACAGAACAGTATTTCAGTAGCCAAAACTTCAGCAAGAGATGTGGTAGTTGGGGTGTTATCAAATTTGTTTAAATGTGAGTGTGTATATGAAATACTGTGCTTGAGACAGAGCCTTCTGCCTGTTTTGTATGACTTCAGGCATGTCACTTGCCTTTGTTAGCAAAATGGGGCAATGCTGCCCTTTTTGTCTATTTAGTGTGGAATTTAGTTGGGACAGAGACTTGCCTGTTATGTGCATGCAGTGCGCAGTGGGGTCCTGGAATTGTTAGTATTCTTTTGGAGTTGCTCTGTTATTTATAACAGTGGTAGCTGAATTAACCAAAAGGCCCATGAGTGACTATTGCTTTGATGTGTAGAGTGGGAGCTTGGTCTATGCAAGATACTTTCCTAGAGCTTGTGAAAGTCAGTGCAGTTAATGTTCTTTCTTTGTGTTAGCAAACACAGGATCTGCCCACACTGTTGGGTGTTCAGGGATCTGCGTAGACTCTACCGCATTCTGTGACATTTGCAAAAGACTTGATTGTTTGCACCTCTGAGCATTTAGGCCTATAAATATTTATTAACCTCCTCTCAGACATGTATCACAGCTAAGGCAGAAATGACTTTCCCTATGGCTATGACTTGGGAAGAGGGGGACCCCTTCCAAAAAATAGCTGTAAAGGCACAGGATTCACAGCCCCTGATACTTTGGTAACATGCAACATACTGTGGAGCAGGAGAGAGCCAGAGGAAACAGCAAGGGTCAGAAAAGAGGAGATGAGGGGCTGCTGAGAGCAAGAGTGGTTCTGAGCTCAGATGGCAGCACACCCAGGCTGAAACTCACTTGCAGAGCGCTGCCACTTCAGGGCTGCGTGGGCTTTGAATTGCTTTCCAGTGCCTCTTCATTAAGGTAGATTGTCTTTGCAGCCTTTAGAGAACGGGAGAAACTCCATTCACTTCACCTTTATAAGAATTGTATTAGCTGCTGGTACTAACTGATGGAGTTGTTTCTTTAGTTTCAGCTACATAGCTTTAATGCTGAAAGTCCTTATTTTAAAACTCCTGGATGGCTGCAAGGGATTATTTCCTTTGCCTGAAGTAAGCAGTTATTGACAGTAAAATGAAAGGTTGGCAGGTGTTTCCATTAGCGTTGAGACTCATGGACTATCAAGACAGGGTCCAGGCACTGTGTGAAGCACTTGCACAGGAAACTCTGTCCTGTGGCACTGAGGTGTGCAGGAGGTGGGGAGGGAGTCTAGCTGCACTAAGGAGCTGTGTTTAAACCTGACCCGAGAGGATCTAAGTGAGTCAGTGGATTGACCAGGGGAAGTGGTGGACAGGGCAGAAGAGAAAAGAGAAATTAACCGAGGAGTCTGGAGGGAAACATTTATTAACTCCTCAGCATAGCAGTCAGTCCTTCCATCTGGTGTGCCCCGAGTTAAAACATCAGGGCCTGGCGGAGGCACAGTGGCATATGTGCCAAATTAGACTAAAAGAAGTGTCCTCCTTTGCTTTAGGGCAGCAAAGATCATGCAGAATGAGATATATGGAGGAAACAGGAACTCTTCTCACAAGGTAACAATTGATTATTTAATGAGCTGATAAATAACAGGCTACAGAATAATTGCACATTTGAGCTGCTTTGGCCTGAGCTGGCCGCTCTTTCTCAAAGCAGGCACAGGACTGCAGTCACAGGCTGCATGAACAGCTTTGTGCGCAATCCTCAGTCACCCAGCCTCAGAGTCTCTTCCCAGGGGAGCACCTTTGTATCATCACACTGTGCCACCTGTCCCAGGGCATCAAAATCAAAACCCTGTTGAGCTTGTTGTCTTTAACAGGTTTCAGTAGAAATAGCTATTTTTCAACCTTATGTTGAACTATGGGTCGGTTTCATTTATTCACCTCTCTGTTCTAGCTATTACCTGAACTATATTCTGTGCTCCAGGGTTTCTGAGCACCAGTTTCAATGGTGCTAAATCACGGGGCCCCAATTCTTTGTATCTTCAGAACAGCTCCCACATAACCTGCTTATGTAGTACATAAGCAGGAACTTGGGAATAACGTTGCTTTAGAAATCCTAGATACATGAAGAAAAGAATATACCATAGAGCTGAAGTTGTTAAAATGTCCTCATTATTGCTGCGACTAGGATTGCGTTACCAGGGACACATTCATATTCTGTCTCTTTAACCTGAGCAACTGCCGTTATAAATGCTCAATATCAATGGTTTGTCCTCACATGAATTGTGGCTGAGAAGTTTGAAATCTGACCTGAGACATCTAGAGGAGGATCATTTTTGAACCTGGACCCAACAAAAGTGCATCCATCTTTGGTGACACTGAAGTGGTGGCCAGGAACTCTCAAATAATCCAGTATGAGTTTGTGCTGCCTGGGACCACTCCCTTGAACAATTTTCCTGCTGTTGTTATTTGAACCTTGGTCTTTAGTTGAGGGCTAGGAATTGGAACAGAACGGGGAAAAAAAAAAAAAGGTAAGAAACTAAAATATATAGATGACACATAGCTAATGGAGATTGCAAAAACATTTTGAAGTTCATATGCTAATTGCATCCTCTTCCTTACAAACTGCAATCACTTCATTGTTTTTGTGCTGTGTGTTTTTGAAAAGATTTCATTGAAGCTTCCTTAATGAGGCTGACTCAGAGAATAAAAGAGGTATGTTACGGATGGAAATGTCTTCTGGATGCTCCGTGTTAATTCTTCTTTGATTTCATCGTAGCAAACTTGTTCACTTTACAGGCAGAAACCAAAATTGGTTTAATTGAGAGACTAGCCAGTTCCAAACTGACACCCTAGAAACAAGCTATGCTCCGTTTGTTGTGTGCCTGGACTGAGCAATTGGTCAGGGAGTCTGTGTGGGTACCACTATGTTCTTGAGCTGCTGTTCTCCCTCCTGGGATGTGGAGGGACGGGTGTTCCTCTGATGCCCCAGCAAACCCAAGGCCTCTGGGAGGTGGTGCATGTCCTGTAGCAAGGATTGTCTAGGTGTTGCTGCTGACTAGTGCAGCTCTCCATCACTCTAGTGTAGAGCCCAAGCCAGGTTTATGATTTATTGGTATAATCCTTATGTGCTTTGGTTTTGTGAAGGCTGCTGGAGCCCAGAGAGCTGCCGCAAGAACTGGTACGACTACATGTATGGTGGAAGGAGTCCTTAGTGCCATTAATTACGATGTCTATAGGCTCTTTCTCAATTCTTTGCATAAGCAGACAGTAACCCTGTAGGCAGCAGCGGGACTCAGCAGCAACATAAAAAAGTCTTTTATTTTCCCTTCTAAATGTGGTGTTGCAGTTGAAAAAGTTTTTAATAAATGAGAGAAGGAAATTAGTTTGTTGCCAGGGAAGGGTGCTTGTCCTTGCAGTGGTTTCTATTTTGTGTCTGTCATGGTTTTTGTTTTGTTTTGTTGCTATTAGGGGAGACAATTCAAATGAACTGTGGAATGCACAAGTGTAGCTTGGTAAAGATGGTTTAGCTGGAATATGAGTAGACCTAAATCTCCAGCAGGGCATGACAAGAACCCCAGTATTTCCAAAATTGCAGCAGAGTTTGAACTGTGTCCCTGCCACAGCTTTCACCATTCTCTATAATTTGTAACATCAGCTGGTAAAATTGAAAGGACAAGTTTGTATTTCTTGCCCGTGCAGCAAAAAAATATATAAGACATTTGGAATCTCCATAAGATTTCCCAACTAAAATGTTTTCATAGTAAGTAGCTACAGTTTCTGAAATTAGCCTGCCTTGAGGGTGAATTCATATCGGAACACTTTTTTCCTAATTTTAGCACACGCATCTTGGGAAATGATGCCACAGAGCCTGTGGGAGTCTGAGATTTTAGGGCCAGAATGAACTACAAGATCATCTCATCTGACAGCTAGCATAATGCAGCATTCGGCAATTACTGCATCAGGATGGTGGCTGCTGCTCCATCCAGCAAATCTTTCACTGAGGCAGGCAGTGCTTGAGAGACTCCTCATGGGGACAAGTCAGCCATGTTCCTAGCTGAGCTGTTTCCGGTAGTTAATCACTCCTCACTTTTCCTGAAGCTTTTGGGAGGCAGTATCTGTTGGAAACAAATGTAGTACTTTTTGCTGTGTAATGAACAGGTAGAAAAGTGACAAGAAGTCCAGAGGAAACTCTTACTATTTGAAGCGATAGCCATGTGACGAGTTTAGTTGCAACTACTGGTTCAGAATGATAGTCTGTGGTGAATCTCATCTTTTGTCCTGTTTGAAGAAAAAAAAAACACATCTTGAAATGTTCTGTAGTTCCCATATGAAAACAATGCATTTGAGTATGACAAATCACATCCCACTCAGCCAAGTCAAAGCCTTCATATTCATTAGCTTTCTGCTTGTTTCGCTCCTTTTGATGCACCTGGCTTCCACCTCCACTCCTGCTAGCATGCTCTGTGTTTTCCCTTGTCGAACCACATTTTTTGGAGTCAGACAGACATTGCAGTGTTTAAAGAACATAAACTTTTAATTTGATGGCATTATGATCAGCTGAAGACAGGTTCCTCTTGTGTTTCTTTGCTTAGAGGCTTGCCAAGACAAATCGAAATGTCAAAGTAGCTGTCCTTTTTAAGCAATAGTATTTAATAAGGTTTGGAGGGAAGTGTGTTCTAGGAAATACAAGAAGGTGGGTATTGAAGGACTCCTGTCACTTTTGTCCTGGCTTTGTTACTGATTTGTCATTTGGCTCTGACTCAGTGGCAGAACATCTCACTAATCTGTACGTGTGTGTGCTTATACTCTGTGTGTGAGTCCAACCAGCCCAGTGCAGAACATCTCAGCGGTCACTTGATTGGTTCTTAGTGACTCTCCCAACATCTGAGTGCATAGCAGAGAGCTGAACTGTTAATATTGAAATAGTCGATTTAAGTTACATGTAAGTAGCAGAGACAACTCTTAATTTTAACAGGCCTGATACAGATGCGCTCAGATGAAACACGTTGCAGTGGCAGGTCTGAATGCTTCGATTCTCTAGCTGCTGAAGTTGGGTAACTGAAGTTCTTCTCAACCTGTTCTCATCTGTATTATTTAGACTATACTGTCCTGAGGGCAGGGATTCTCTGTTGCCTGAAGCCTGCAGGAAGCACAACAGGACTTGATCTCAGTTGCAGCCCCTAGTCGTTACTCTAATACGCATAATGGGAGGGCACCTTGAGCCATCTGAGAGAGAACACTAGTACACAGAGGTAAGGGAGAGTCAGATCTTGCCTTGGGCTTTAAGGGCCCCTTGGATAAATAACATCCTGTGAAATAAGGAATGAGGCCACGTGTTTTTGTTTATGGTCCTGAGATCTCTCAGCAGTGTTTCAGATCAAGTCCCCAGTTACTGCAAAAGCTTCTCCAGCACTTAACGGTTCCACAACATTTTATGCGTGTTCCCTTAGACAATATGAAGAAAGTGACTGCTGTTTGCTACTTGTGCAACCAAAAAAGAAAAAAAGCCATTTCCACAGTTTAACAGCTCAACTAAAACAGCAGCGGTGACTGTATCAACAACAGGCGCACAGGGCCAGCACCGCCACTTCAACTGTGGAAACTGATCAATTGAAATTGGTTCTTCCAGAATGATGGCAAATAAACCCCCACATTTTCTAGGCTCCCTGCACAAAGCTTATTGTAGTGTCATGTGAAATATTTATGCCAAATTAATTTGGAAGCTGTAACTTACATTATCCATAAATGAGTTCAACGAAACCTTTTCAAAAAGCATTTTACTTTTGAGTGGGGAAGTGCTTTACTGTGTTCTGGGGTTTGACTACATACCCCCTCCCTTATTTTATCTGTCCAGGAACAAATTGCATTTCGGCGAATGGTATTTAAATTTTTTATTTCTTGTGTGTTTGGGAAGTCTGTGTCATTTTGGGTTTTGTTTTCTATGTGTTTCTTCACCCTGGTAAATGTATTTTTTTCTCTCTTTTCAAAAAGAGAGGAAAACTAATATTCCATTTAAGTTCTTGAACTGAGGAATCAGCTTTGAATTTCCAGCTCCTCTGGCATGGCCTCCCTGGGTTTTCTTGCGCAGATCTAGCTACTTATTGAAACTCAGCAGAACTTCATTATCAGCAGATGTGAACATCTTTTAGAATTCAGTTAAATGATATTCACTGTACCTCCTGTAGATGAAAACTTGTGTTATCTGTATTTTATAGTTAGAGGAATCAAGAGGCTTAAGGGCCCACCAACAAAAGGATATGAAAGTATCCATATAGTAAAGATGAGGATTCCTGCATTAACTTCAGTTTTGCTGACACAGGTGATAAGGCTGTGCTGGGTGTTGTTTGGTCTAGATTTATTGAATAAGAGATTAGATTTTTTTTCCTACTGATTCTTGAATTATTATACGTTGACTTTTTTGTCTTCACTGTATGTTCTCCGCTGCTGAGTTCGATGAGCTATTGTAGGATGACAGACCAGTGGTGTCCACATCTGCAAGGCTGCTTTTCAGGGAGACTTCCTCAAGGAATAAGGCTCACAGGGTTGTGCATTGTGCTATCCCATCAGCTCCTTCCTCATACATACTGAATCCCTCCCTCCCACCTCCAAGTTTCATGAAAATTCATAACTGAATGTTGGAGATGTAATGAAATCACTTTTTACACTGGGAAGGAAGGGACAGCCAAATGAACTTCCCATTTCATGGCAACCAACTGGCCAGTCAGCCTTCATATAGCTCCAGCCTAACCGGGGCACTGGCTTTTGCTTGATTAGGTGTGAAAGTAAGTTGTGATTGATGCAGTGGGAAGATTAGGGAAAAGAAGAGACAGACCTGCAAGAAACCAGGTTGTGTTTTTCCTCTGCTTATGGGAACAACTTGCTTTGAATGGAAGTGTCCTGCCAGCCCCAGATGTGCAGTTGAGTAATTTAGTTAGCACTAGCTGTCCTCTGTGATGCTTTATCCTCACACAGACCATTCTTAGAGATACAAGGTGATGACAGTAACTTCTACCCATGTTTGTTTCTTACGGCTGCTGTTGCTTTCTGGAAAAGTCTTGGGTTTTCATTGTTGCTAGCATGGGTCTTTTACTGCCCTGACTCACCCTTCAGGAAACCTTTTTAAATTGCACAAAATAATGAGCTGATTCACTGGTGGAATTTCTTTCTTTTCACTGAAAAGACTCACCTCCATCAAAGAGGGAAATTAGGTTGCACCTAAAATGGCCCTTTGCTGCATCCCCCAAAACATCCTTGTGGTGAGAGGATGCTGCTGCTGCAGTGATAAATATGCTACTTTCATGATTTTAATAATTAAAAACGCACTTTTAAAAATCCTTCTGCACACGCTATAGAAAGGTCTATTGCATTTATTCTAGCCTCTCATGGATCCTTAAGGTTTTATGGGCACTTTAAAGCAGAAATAAAGATCCTTTTTATACTCAAAAAACAGATGTCTCAAACTGCCATCTTATTCCACATAACTGTAGCTATTTTCTCTTAAGATGTTGCATCTGGACCGCAGTCTTTTGCCTTTCCTTTTCTAACGATGTGCATGTTTAGGGCAGAAGAAATATCACTAAAGATTGGAGTGGCTCCTCAGCTGGCCTCGTGTGCAGTTGTTGTCACTGTCACAAGCTGTGGCCCAGGCTATGGGAGTCTGCACTGTAGAAGGGCAGCCTGAATCTAAAAGCGGTAGGTCAGACAGCCTGTTCCCCTGCCACAAAGGTTCAAATCGGATGGTTCCATCTTTGAGTGTCTCTTAGTATTTACTGCCCTCCCATACTTGTCGACCTACTCTGAGGTACATAAAAGGATCCACGGGGATCTCTCTTGTAAAGATGGACTTGTGGCTTGAAGCAGAAGTCTTCAGAGAGGTCTACCCCCACCTTCCTGCTCATGTCCAGCATAAACTGGACACCTAAATGACGTGTCTGTGGTCTAGCTCAGAAGCAGATTGAATTTTAATATACTTTTGAACTTACAATATGGCTGTGGCAAGTATCCCTTTGCTTCCATTTTCCATCTGTAAAATGAGGATAATACTGTTCTGTTCCCAAATGGTAGCTCCTAATGAAGCTCACAGGTCCTGCAAAGTATCCAGATCAGTGTGGTTTTCTTTCTGAAATTACCCTGGCACAGCAAGGAGAAGAGCTAACTGAGAATATTGAAGTAGCAGACACTGCACAGCTTTGTCTTTGCTTGATCGGACTGCAGAATATCAAAGGAAGAGAAAATCCAATGAATTAAAAGGGAAGTTCTGTTCTGCAGAGTCATTATAGTAGAATAATGTATATGCAGTTATTTATTTTTGAGATTCACCCAATAAATCTCCCAGAAGAATAAAACTGATGCATCTGGGCTGTTTGGGACATATATTTGTTTTCATTATTACTTTTTGCCAGAAAATGTCTTCCAAAGGAAATAAATACAGGAAGATATTAGATGAGAAGAATTGGTGATTTTTAGGATCTACTTTCTTCCCACCTTGCTTTTTTGTGTGTGTGCTATCTTGTTTTGTGAGCTCAGTTTCATTTATAATGAAGTTTATTTAAGTTTGATGGGCAGCTGAGGACAGTTGGCAACATATCAGCTGCAGTATAAAGGCACTGTGATGAATGATTTAGGAAAACACAAGGAAAAAGCACCGATTTCACCAGTGGCGTAGCTTTGTTGATAAAGAAGTCACTTCGTTCTTGTTACGTTACCTCTACCATGAGCAGGTTTGGTGAGAGGGTTTTCTGATGGTGCAGTCAAGCAGTGTGTGTCAGTGCTGTCAGTGTGAGCCCGGCTCCGCCGGGCAGTGGCACCGTAGCCATTGTGCGGCTATGACCTCCAACGCTTTTCTAACCTTCAGCTTCTTCATCCCACCGTTCCAGTCCAGTTGTCATTCCATGCACATTGAACTGATTTTCAAGCACAGCATATGTATTTATGGGCTCCCCCTTAAACGAATTCTGTCATTTGACTTCCGAAGTATAATGGAAAAATCCCTGCAGCCCAGTACAGAGGCAGTGGGAGTGCAGATAGGATGGTAAACTGAATTGCTAGAGGAATCTGTTATAAAACAAAGCAGGTAGTTAAAATGGAGGAGAAATTAAAAGACACCTCTTTATTAATAGAAACTCTAAGTTAGTTTTCAGCAACTGAATTGGGAATAAGGAACTCAGTGTGCTATACCATAGTCTTTTAAGAAAAAGGATGTGGATGGAATCCCTCCTGAGCAAAATAATGAGGTTAATAAGGATAGCTGTGCCTCCCCAATTAGAGAACATGGGAGGCCAGCATATTACTGTCTTGGCAGACGACACTATGATGTCCAGCTGGGGCTGATGGTTTTAAAAGTTGTAAGCAAAGCAGATCAAAATGTGGCTGCGTAGTAAATAAAATACATGCTAATGCATGGAGGGGCATTTGCAGGCGAACTGTTCTGTGCAAAATTACATGCTAAAGGAATCCATTGTCTAAAAAAGGGCGAAACTCTGCAATCTACAGCTGTGTTTTTTGTGCTTCTCTGGAAGCCTTGGATGATCCTCTCAACAGCTCTGGTTGGTGAGGAATATTTACCAAGGCAATTTGATATGTGGTGTAATTTGGTAAAAATGTCATTATTTTGTTCTCAAAAAAAAAAAAAAAAAGCCGTGAGATTTGGCATACAGCAGCAGTGAGAGCAAGAAGCTTTGATTCAGGGTCTTTGAATTACACTAGCTGTATATACCTTTGACCTGCAGTGCAGTCAAGCCTGGGCAAAAGATGCTTTCTTCCCAGGTCTGCCATGCTTTGCAGTTGTACAGTACCTCCAGCTTCCTCTCCTTCCTGTTCACAGATGTCAGGTCCTGAACTGCAGGAAGAGCTCAGATGGGGAACTTCAGGCAAAGGGAGATGAAATAGAGGATTTGGCTAACGAAATTTGTGTGAGTATGGACTTGAACAAGGCTTGGAGATTAGTCTCGAACACTCCTACCAGCCTCAGAGGGGTGAAAATAGATCTTCTGCTGTGTTGGGTCTTTGCTTAGACTTTAGCCTTTCGAGCAGAACTTTGCTCTGTATTTGTGGATACAAAAGTGTTAACATACCCTACTTGGACATCCAAAGTAAAAGAGCATTTATGCTTGAGGGAAGAATGAACCATGCAAATGTCTTGAGTGACTAAAGAGAAGGGAGAACAAATCAAGGGGAAGTGGTAAAGATATAGGAAGGAGGGAGAACACCTCTTTACCATCCTTCATGACAAGGGGAATAGTGTGTTCTTTCCTTCCTCCCTCAAATTAGATGTATTTTTTGTTTGCTAATATATGCTAAGCTAACATTGCTTTTCTACAATTGAGATTTATGTGCCACCGCTGCCTTGAGTAACCCTGGAGTAGGGGGAAGGTCTTTTAAAATAACTTCTAGCAGGATATGGTGATGAGAACTTTGCATTTATTTCACCTGAAGAGGAATTGCAGGATGATAAGGCATGACTTAGTGAAGAGCTAAGCTGACCTTGCTTTCCATGAAGGCCAAAATGGAGGTTCTGTTGTTGCCACTGTACTGTCTACAGAATAGAAAGGGACTTGCTGTGCTAATTACTTCCAATTTCCATTAAGAAATGACTTCAATACTGAAAAGCCATGTCTGTTCTGAATATTTGAGAGAAACATGAAAAGGTTTTAGTGAAAGCAGTTTGTTTATTCCTATCACCCTACTGGAAGAGGACCCTTTGACAGCCTGCTTGCTGGTCAGGGAACTCCCCTTCCCTGGCTGCTCTTCAAAGTGAGTGATGCCGGCACAGCCCCATCCCCTGGAGCTGTGACAACCCCCACAGCCTGAGCCAATATTTGCCATCCTAATGCTGGAAAGCATCGCAGTCCCTTACCGAGCTTTAGAAGCACTCCAGCCTCCATTCATGATGCGCTTTAATGGTGTTGGACCCATTAAAAATACCACTTTAGCTTCCTCAAAATATGTGATTGATGTGCATATACTTTGAATGTAAGTAGCTTTGTACCTCAATTCACTGCCACAATGTCCACTAGATGCATGGAAGAAAACAGCAATGTAGCCAAAAACTACAATAATTTTCTGAAGATATTTCCTCCTCTCACTTGCACTTCTGATATATCAGATTACCTTACTGGAGCCACTGGTTGAATTATAATACCGTTTATTAGAGCCTATCAATCAGTTTCCATCATGTGCAACCCCTGTTAATGATAATGTGCCTTTCCTTCAGCAAATGCTATCAAAGAAAAGAGGGAAAAAATAGAAGGAAGAATTGCTGGGAGGGGCAGGGTGCAGTGTAATCAAGAAGTTTGTCCAAAATTTGACAAAACAACAGGATATTTTGCAGTCTGCAGGAACTATCTAGGTATTTGTGGAGGGGAAAAAAAAAAACACACCAAAAAAATCTGCTCTTCAAAAGACGGATGATAAAATTATTTTATCTCCTTGGGTTGCTTTCATAAATATTGCTGCCTCTACAATTCAGA
Source organism: Phaethon lepturus (assembly GCF_000687285.1). NCBI lineage: Eukaryota > Metazoa > Chordata > Aves > Phaethontiformes > Phaethontidae > Phaethon > Phaethon lepturus. The sequence goes on along the minus strand of NW_010521314.1, from coordinate 102,257 downwards.
AGCTGTTTGAAATGTAAAAATGGGATGTTTTGTGTCAGTATCGTACAATTGAAGAGCAACATGTCATACTCTGCATTCTGCAAAGTTCAAGAGGTATCATAGCATTATATATCAAAGAGGACAGGTTTAAATTGTCCAGTTGTGTATTACAAGTCCAGTAATGCAATCAATGCACCTTGAATAGCGCTGCTCAAGCTGGGTGATAAAGTGGCCGGATAAGGGAAAGCAAATCTACAGTGGTGTTAAAGATACTGTAAACTGAGTGTGGTTAATGTACAGCTGGCATCTACAGGCTGAGTTGAGTTTATTGAACAGGTTGTGCATTTTGTGAGTGCAAGGGAAGCAGAAGGCTTGTGTCTGAGAAGGGGAAAGCCTGGGCATGCTGATCTAATGGAAACCAAGGTGCAGAAAATCACACAAGTGAGGAGAGCAGCTTCTCCTTGTTTGTTTTTGCTGTCATTTAATTACCCTACAAGTTCAGGAGAAGGTAAAAGAAACCTTGATTGCATAAGTCTTTTGTTCTTTATTAGTGTAATTGCAGTAGTAGAAACAAGAAGGGTGGTCAGGTCAAGCATTAAAAAGGCTGAAATGGTGAAAAGAGACACTTCAAGCTTTGGAAACAATTCTCTAGAAGTGGGTCAAAAGGGAGAATCAACATTGTGGCATGCTCTCTGCTTTCACTGTTAATAGCAGTCTGAAGGATGAAACATTGACCCATCGTAATACAACGCTGTTACATGATTCTTCCCATCTAAAGATTTTTAAATGTTTTTCAAGAAGAGGCAGCATTAATCCCTTCCAGGGATGCAGAACATGAAGCGAAGCAATTAACTGAAGTTTGTCCAGAGCCACATAGTGTGGCGGAGTTCAGAAGTCTGTCCCCCTACGTGAGCTGTTTGTCCATCTGTTGGCATGCCCTGTCCCCCGGCAAAATTCTGGGGGAAAAAAGTCTAAGATGCTTGTAGTTTTGAACTAACCTAAGAGTTCTTTTAATTTCTTTTGGAAACTCCTGATGGGAGTAACTGGTTCTTCTTAGGGGGAGGGAGGGGAATTAGAAAACTTAAAGTGAGCAAAAAAATACACTTAGTGATAAACCCATTTTAATGTGTGAACATGACAGACCAAAAAACCCAAGGCTTTATAGCCAACTTTCAAATGAGCGATTTCCTTGGGATTTGTGCCCTTTATAGGGCTCCCTGTGATGGAGGATGGCCTTGTAATTTGTGGTACTTGAATTTCACTGCAGGCTCATGTAACCTACAGGAGAATCTGTCTCTGGTCTCCCCCTCCGCTGTGTCCACATCCTTAAATGAGCTGATGTTACGACACCAAGGACCCTCGGAGCTTTCACCCAGGAGGACTGAAAACAGGTTGCAGCAATACCTATGTTACCCAGTGCATATTGTTGATAGCTTAATAAATTAGTTTTACTGGCCTGATCTGCACCTTTAAAAACAGCATGTAACCTTAATCTGCTTTACATAGTTGGCTTAAGGTATTTACAGTATATCACTTTCCTTAGCTCTCTTTTTCTCGATCTGTTTAGTGTCTGATTTCTTTAATGAAAGAGGATTCAATGTTTAATTTGTAACGAATATGCTTAAAATAATCTCCTGAAGAAGGCAGACAACAGTTCAGTTCCTGAAAGCCACACCATGTTGCATCCTACACCAGCTTTTCCCAGGAGACAGAGGTAGGGAACAAGGAAGTTTTATGTCAAAATTTAGAATGGAACAAGCGCCTAGATTCTGGGAGATATCTCTCTTGACACTTCTATTTTCAAAAAAGCACAAGAGGAGGTTGAATATTTTTCTTTCAGCTTTACTGTAAAAACTAGAATTTTGCTGCTGGAATATTTTTAGCTGTCAGTGTTGCAGGGAATAGCATGGTCTGATCTCAAGATGTTTGGCAGGCATCTTTATTACCTTTGAAAAATCTACGTAGGATGTGATCTTTGTTATGCTGGTATGAATCCAGGGGATGCAGATCGAAGTTTTTGTCTTTGCAATGAGACACTTCCTTGCAGTGTTAAGACATGCAAATGCAATCATCCAGCTTTACCTCTCCCCTCCAAAAAAAACAATAATCAAAGTGGCTCTTGTGAAATACAACAACAAAAAAATAATAAATGAACCTGACCAAGGCAGTGACTAATCCAAATTAACATGCAAAATAGCCCCCAGCCCTCAACGCCCCCCTCCCAAAAAAACCCCACCACAAAACCCCCAAAATGAGATACTTTCAGTTTAATTTAGGCTTCATGATTTTTGCATCTTGGTGTGAATCTCATCGATGCTGTTTTTAAAAAAGGTCTCTTTTTGTGTTCATTGTGACATGATATAGAAAACCTTCAAAGCAATTGTAAGTAAAAAGGAGTCATTATTTTTGATAAATTACGTACCATGGTCAGGGTAAGGAGTAGCTCAATCTGTCCTTCCTCTCTTAGGACTTAAATGCAAAAGGAAAACAAGATTTCAAGCTTTTGAACATTGAACCACTGACAGAGGCAGTACACATACATTTTAAAGTGACATTAAGGTCACTGAACATTCCTTCTTAGAGAAGGGGATCCTACTGATGTGGTGATTACTGATTTCTTTTTTTCTTAACTTTTTTCCCTAACCCAGAGGCTCTCTTTTCCTGTGTGTGTGTTTGTATATTTCTTATTTTAGTTTTCCCTTTTCCCTGTGCTGCAACCTGTCGCTATTTTTAGGCAATTAAGTGCCGTAATCACAGAATGACCAGAGGTGTATGGAAGGTTTCACAGTGCAGCCCTGTAAATGAGAGACCCTAGTGCCCAGGGATGCCCTTTCCTAAACTGCAGCCTTACCTGCAACACTCAGAACGTGGCTCAGGGGCTGCTCAGTAAAAGTGTCTGCATGTGGCATGGCTAATCCCAGGAAGAGATTTGTGATTAGCAGTGGTTTGAGTCTTGGGGCTAGACTTTAACTGATATAAATTAATAAATAGTCATTGAAATCAGGCGGAACAGAAGTGTTTGGAATAATGGCTCCAAGCAGGATGTGAAAGGCTAGAATGACTCTGGGGGATGGAGAAAGCAAAGGCTGGGGCTGGGCAGGATCAGCCAGGAAATATTAAGCACAATTAAGACTGTAGACGAGCCTTAGGCTGAGAATGAGACTCCAGTGATGTTACTGAGCTAGTCAGCTGGATTTTATCTGTATGGACAGGCATTAGAGGGTCAGCTGTTGCAAAGAAGTGGGTCTCTGCTGGGGGTCTGGGCAGACCCACGTGTCAGCCCTGCCTTGGTGCACTCCCTGCTGATGCAGGGCTCCAGCCATGTGTTGCTTTCAGATAGGCTTCTACTTTCAAAGTGCCAGTGTAGCACTTTATCTTCTCCTGCTGAGACACCCAGTGTCTCTATTAGCCCGATAATTACTCACCAAAGTTCCTGTTTTCATAGCAGTGATAGCAGTTGTTAATCACATGCTGTGCTAGGATTATACCTCCTAAGCCAATCCCATGCATTATTCTGAAAACTTGACACACACCAACCCAGGAAGTTTATTAATGCAACTGCAGCAAGTCATTAAGCTTTACTTATGGTGCGCATTAAGTGCGTGAAGATAGAAGTCATTTTCGAAGATAGAAGTCATTTTCAAAGATACCTAATGGGGAATCACAACAGTCTTGTGGGACAGCAAGTTAATTCTCTGGATTTTCATCTAGGGAAAGGATCACAGCTGGCATGGGATGGGATGAAAGTGGCCTTAAAGAACAGAGAGCAGCAAGCAGCAGAGGAGCAAAGAGACAATACTGGGTTGTTCATAAATTCCTGAAACTGTGGGGACTAATAGTCTTGAGCCATGAGGAAAAAGTATTAACTTAGACTGAGTGGGGTGTTCTGAACCAGAGGACTAAACTGATACAATTAGTGAAACAGCGAGTGAGTGGATACTGGAGAAACCAGTTATTAGAACATCCTCTAAAAATACCTCTGGTTTAAGTCAGTTTGTGTCAAGCAAAGTAATGATAGAGTACCTCTCTGCAGTCTGTCCATCTATTACCAGGTGAGAAAAGAAAGGAAGACTACACAGACAAATAGCTAGCATATCTTTTTATAGGAAAGAAGAATTCATAGTAAGTCTTCTTGTGTTTATATGAGTAGCATGTCTTTCTCCAGTGTAAGATGGAGAACTGATTTCCACCTAACTTAGAGCTGCCTAAGCCTAAAACCAGTTTATATTACCTACCTGTTAGCAGAGTGATGGCATTGTATGACTATCTCATACTGCCCCTGAATTATACACATGCCATGTGATGGTTGGTCATGAAACATTGACTTTCAGGTGTTGCATTATTGCTTAGTATTGTTTATTTCGAAGTAGAATATAGGGGAAACAGGGCTGAAGGGTCTGTAAAGTTCAAATGATAAATGGGAAGAGAAGCTTGCAAGAGAGTCTTGCAAAAAAGATGTCAACAAAATCTAAGGCATAGGGAAAAGATACTTCATTTCTCACCTACTTCATACCGATGGTAGTCCTTGTTGACAGTCCTTTTAGTTCCCAGTCCTTAAGAGCTTTGCCTGGCTGGCAGGAAAACGCTAGCCAAAATGTAGCATAGGATCTAAAAAGTCTCCCACTGGGAGTACAGGGCTAGTTTCACAGGTGGGATATGTTCACTAGACCTGCACTGGTTATGGACCTTGTCCATATATATGTAATCTAAATAAAGATCTCTACAATTCAGCTAATTCTGGTATTCACTAACCTAAAATACTCTGAAGGATTTCTCATGCAGCTTGATGTTCTATTCAGTTAGCTGGAATGTGGTATGGTGCTGATAAAATCTCTTGTAAGCATTCAGGTTATGTGGATGGTTTGGAGATGCAAAAGAAGAAGAAGTGACTCAGGGGAGTGTTTAAACCATTAGGGAAAGCTGCTGCTGAGGAAGATAAGGGGTTTCTTCCTTCTTTCTGAGTCCCTGAAGGAATATCCTGAGTAGATCAGATCCAGCTCTGAAAAGACAACATGTTAGCTGAGTGGGTAAATATAACTTGGCAGCAAAGGGTATTCCCCTTCAATTTCCTGTGTTCATTGTCCTTTAAACATCAACAGCACAAGAAGCTCTCCAGTCCCAGAGTGTCTTACCCTGAAAACCAGTAGGGAAGAAAGCCTGGGGAAGAAGACTTTTGTCCAGTGCACAGCAGAGCAAGGCTTCATTCTCATTAGGTGGTCCATGAACTGCCCCAGTGAGCAATAAGATGTGTGAATGGGACACTGCGAGGTGATGGACTGCGCTGAAGGGTGCTGGCTGAACTTTCTAAGTGTTTAACCAAAGCCAAATTGGGGGGGGTGGGGGGAGGGGTAGGGGAAGAGGCAAAACACAGCTCAACAACAAAATGACTGCTGCAGGGAAGGAAAAAGCTGCTTTTATTGAATGATGTTGGCACAAACAAAAACCGTTTTCGTCCTCTTTTGACTTAATTTTTCTCTGCTTGCGTTTTGCATAATAAGACTGTAGATCCATTGTTGTTTCAGGCCAAACCATGGGGCAGTTTCTCCTTTTCCTTCTCCTGCTCTTGTCTATCAAGAGGGTTATTCAAGCCAATTCAGATAGGCCTGGTTATGACATGGTCAACCCAGCCAGCACATCTTGGCTGCAGGAACCGATAGGCTGTGAATGTTATTTGGCAGCATTTGTTATAGATAGCGTCTAGGGTTGGTTCTTTGGCTCTGTAACATACAGATTTGTTCACTATCCCTGGGTTAGAAAAATATCTTTAGGCTCCTCTCCAAATAGAAGGGATCACTTTGAGAAACCTCTCTGCACTGTGCCTGTGTCCACCTTCCTTGGATGAACGGAGATGCATCCGGCTTTATTTCTCTTGATGAGGCATGGATGGGATGAGAGAAGGACTGCTGGGAGTACTTTGTGCCTCCACGTGCAATATTGCCGAGAATCCTCCTGTTTTCCCCTTTATTTCTGTGTGTCACAAAGTCTTTTGCTGACCAGCAGTGATCACCTGACTCCTGCTTCTCTCAGGCTGTGATGTTCAGAGAGGCATGAGGATGTCTACCCGTCTTTAATGTCCTTTGTCTCACCAGGACGTCTTTTATAGCCAGATCTGAGGTTCTAACTTGAGGGGTAGCTGTGATTCTTGATGAAAAGAGCTATCAGAATGGTTCAGGAAGCCACAACTGGAGATGGGAGAGCTCCGTTTTTACAGAGAAGATTCTTATATTTAGTAAGCCCAACTGGAGATGCCTGTTCCTATGCCAGGGTCAGGAGGGGGATGCTGAGAAACCAGAACCCAAATGGCTTGATTTCTTCCTCTTATGCTCTGCAGCAACAACAATCTGGAAGAAAAGAGTAATCAAGTAAGGTGAAAACAGGCTGTGAGTCCACAGATGTACCCAGCCAGCTGAAAATCCTCAGACTGTGAAAATGAAACATAAGAAAGCTGACTTGTGGGTCTGCAGTTGCTGTGTCCAGAGTGGTGGTTTTGGCAGCCTTGCTGAAGGACTCAGACTTGTCCACCCAGAGAAGCCCTATTGAACAGCTTCAAAGTAAAGAAATGGAGCATGTACAGTGACATACCCAAAAGCACGAGAAAGTGTCATATCAGACGCAGTACGATTCAGTCCTCAGCGTTGTGGTGTCACTCACTGCACAAGGGTGCCTCTCTCTTTATCCTGGAACCTTACTGCCCAGCATCGACAAAGCAATGGTTGTTTGCCAAATATAGGAGTTGGGGGTAAACAAATTTGTTATGTAACTTTTCAATTGCCAGGAAACGTGATGATTTTTGACTCCTGCTGTCTGACTTGAGTAATGGATTCAGGATAGAGAAGGTGCCTACAGAAATGAGTGACTTTTGTTTATTTCGGGACACAGTTGACATCGTAAATAAACTTACAAGGCCAAAATCTCCAGTTAGGGGTAAATAACTGTGACTCTGATCTGGCCTGTAACATTGCTAATGTTTATTTACCATTATATCTTGAATTGTTTCAGCAAACTGCTTAATAATTGCAGCATGTGATGCCCTGAGCTATCTGGCTAGGACAGAAGCCACCATGCATTATTCACAGATGTCCTTTAGGACCTATCTGAGAAACCTACCACCCTGACACGTTCATTAGCAACAGATAATGGTTCTGAGCAGCACTGTTAGTCGCCTTTCTTCTTTCTTCTGCATCCTGTGTCTGAATTTCTGGTTACAGGCACCATGGACACAGGACTTCTGTTCAGCCTGTGCTGGGACCAGCTTTACTGAGAGCCTTGTCCATGTTTTCAGATGTCCAAGTCTGTGTGTGACTGCCCTATGGCAAGTGGGTGTCACTAAATGGGAATAGAGAACTTTAACATTCTTTTCCTGGCTGGCTGTGCTGCATTTGTCAGATAGTCCCAGCACTTCAGTGTCTGGTGGTCATTAAAGACTGTTTTTAATTTACTTTGCAATCCAAAGGAATATTATAGGAAGTTATTTGAGTTTTTGAAGCACAGGGAGAACAAGAAGATGCTATCTACATGCAAAATAATTTTATTTTTAAAAGTTCTTTTTGTTTAAATTATGCCTCATCTCAGGGGTAATTTGAAGTACATAATAGTCCATAGGACAGTTGTGCAGACTTGATGCATTATGATATTTTTATGTACTGTTTGAAAAATTACAAATGGAAGGGTTTACTTGCTTTAAAACACTTTCCATTTAAAAGGCATACAGCTACATCTGATACCAGATGATTTTGTTATGAATAATAGAAAACAGTAAGTGAATAGTGTGATGTGACTTCTCCGTGATGTTTTGAAGTTCCCCTATCCCAAAGCACTTATCAAAGCTATTATGAAGTATTTTGAATTAATGACTAAACTTATTGGTAATGCAGTGGTCGTGTTAAGCACACACTCAGATGTTATGGGCCTGATGCTGGGCTGATTTGTCAGTGTTGCTCTCTTGAAGTAGAGAGGGAAAATACAGGTGCATTAGGAAGTACCCCAGTGCTGGTATAACATACACTGGTGAAACCCTGAGAAGGCACTTGCTGAGTGCAGCAAGCATATGGTATTGCATGCCTGGGACAAAGCCAATCAGTCAAGCAGCAGAAGGGAAGTTACCACGCTGTCTGACCAAGTCAAATGATCTTTTGCTGGGCTTATTCTGCAAGGTGCTGAATATCTGGGATTCCTGCCTGCCATCTACAGAAGCCAAGGGCAGACAATATTCCTGCAGAGTCAGACACTCCTTTATTGCAAGCCATTCAAATAATTTGTGAAAGAATCTTTAGGAGCAACTGCCTTACAGTAAAACTCTGGCTATTAATTGTAATTTATGTTGGGAAAATGGAACAGGATCTTTGCTTTTCCAGAGTGTAATCAGTCATGTTTTGATATGTAGAAACAAAATAGCTTGGGGAAAATTGGAGGGAAAAACAATGACTAATGATCCTGTGCTCAGGCTGTGGATGCTGGTATTCCAATTCATTCCCTGCCACCCCAAGGTTGCTTTGTCTTTCCTTTAAAGACCGCTAAATCAGGAAGCTTCTTTACTGGGGAACAAGAAAATCTTACAACTTAGCAATGGCATGTTTCTTCTGTGATCTGAGTATGTCTGGGTGTGAACTTGGGCAAAATACAGTCTTAACTAAACTCTCTCGAGTTCTGCAAAACTTGGATCTCTAGTACTGTGCTTGGCCAGGTTCCCAAGAATTAAGATTCGAGTCAGTCACTAGTTTAAGGCACATTACCTCATGCCATATGAGGATTTTAGGCCTTCGTTACCTGCAGTGTTACCAGCTCTTCCTTAGGCTGATCATAGCAGAGCCAGCCTTCAGCCGTCTGTCCAACTCATTAATGGGTATAGAAGCAGAAAACACACACCATGCTCAGAATACCTGGTCAAGACATGAGCGACTGGATATAATCAATGGAACTGCATTGCTCTCGTGATGTAAACTTCATGTTAAGATCAGCATCATGGTCTTGCAAAAAGCTGGGTGCAAGGTCAAAAAACCTGGAGGTCATTTTGTAATGGACTCAGAGTAGCCTGTGCAACAGCACTCTGCTGTCAGGGGATGTTTTACTTTGGTCTGCTGTGGGCTTCAGGCCAGACCCTGAACCTCACCTTCTCCACTCACTGTGCTAGTGTAAACCTCCAGTGTAGAAGCTGTAGAAAATCTCATGCCAATGCAGTGCACGTTTTAACACCAGCGTAGCTTGCCTCAGCAGCTTTCTGGCCTGATCTCCTCTGAATCTGATTTTATGCACGTGGCTGTGCATGATCAGTACCGACTCGTGCCTCTGGCTGCGAGGGTCTGTCTCCTGTTCTTGGTGTTGATCACAATGACAGCTGTCATGTGTTAGCTGCTTACACCACTACACCTACGTGGTTACACAAATCCTCAGATCTTGACAAGCTCTTAGAACATCCACTCTGTGCTCTGTGGGAAAATGTTTGTATGTGATGTGTACATGCATGTTTGCACACGTGTGTCCTTGCAATAGGTGATTTGCAAAGAAAGATGCTAGGCAACACAGACAACTTTGAGCATCATCTGCTGAGGAGCCCTAAACAGCTTGCATTTGTTTTGGAGTGAAAAATCTTCCAACTGCTCTCGTATCAACCCTGTAACACATCCCAAGATGCTGTGCTTCTGGAAACTAAGGCTTGCAACTGAGATGTCTGACTACAATGCTAATGTGATTGCTGAGATAAAATGCCACGTTCATAAAATCGCCGAGTGCCGAATAACTGCTTGAGTGGCCTGAGCCAGGTGCTGATGTCAGCTCCTCTGGCGTATTTCTAGTCCTTCCAATGGATTATTCTGGCTTTGCATTGGAGGCTGGCTTCTGACCAAAGAGTTTTGCCTCAGATAAGACAAGTTGATTCTCTAGGACACACAAGACCTTGCAGAATAGCTAGGGACTGCTGCAACCTGCTGTTTTCCTCACTTTGTGAGAAGACAGCATGTGGCTATGGGATCTAACTAGAAGGTATATCTATGGGGAGAATGAGAGCACTCTTCCACTGAGGAACTTGATACTTTCTTTTTGGTTTAATGGAGGCACCTGTTACTTCCCTGAAGTTTTTTTTTTTCTCAGGTAGTATGCTGTGTTAGTGTGAATTCCTAAAATGACAGGTATTTATATTTGCATAAAGGTCTGTGCATGCAACCATATGAATAAGCAATATTTTTTATCACCTGTGCATCCCAAGCAGCTGAGCTTGCTCTGATCTTAGCTGGGGTCTCCAGACAGAATGTGATTTTTCTTGCAAGATTTTGAGGTGTGCATACCATGATTGGCTCTGATGTTCTGGCCTATCAAGTTGAGCTTCTTTGGAAAGAGGGAAATGCTGTATCTTAGAAGCCATGAAGTCCCTGCTGAGATCTCTTTTGCTGTGTGGGTGTGACAGGAGATGAAGTGAGGTGCAATGTTTTAAGGCTAAACAAGTACATGGTTGTTTCTTGTCATCGAGAGCTGGGTCACTCTGGCTGTGCATCTAATACCTCTCTGACTTCTCAGCATTAATGAGGAGCAGAAGAGTTCCTCATCAATGATGCAGTTCCTGTTATCACGTTGGAGAGGTGGGGATGCTGCGCGATACAGGGGACACTTGAAAGGACAAATGCAATTTGGGGGAGCTGTGTGGAGCCTGATAATAAAGCTGTGTTGTCTCTCTTCTACCTTTATTTAGAACTACCTTGTAGCTGGGCTTAAAGTTTAAATAATTTTAAAGAAAGAAAACAGAAATGAAATTCTGTACAAAGTGCTTCAGTGCTTCCAATTTAATGGCTCATGTGAGAACCCAAAAAGAATCATACACGATAATGAGTCATTTCATCTCAGTGACTATTGATGAAGAGCTGCTGTTTGTCATTTTTGCTCTTGAGGGAATCTTCAAAGCCGGAGCAGCCACCAGCTGGGGGCAGCTCCTGGGAAGGAAGGGCCAGATTCCTTCAATGCGGCACAAGAGCTGCATGTTGACTCCCAGGGACTTCAGATCAGACTTGGGGCGTCTGATATTTGATGGTGTGCTGTTGTGACACGTGTCCTGAAGGGTGAAGGGACCTGTGGCCAACCACCCCCATTTGGTGCCCAGGAATTGTGTGACCAGACCTATCAAAAGGCACTCTGGCACTGTCTCATGGAGTTCTTGTCTTCCAGGCTTCTTTCACTTATTGCACTGGACCTGCAGGGTGTCGCATCTCAAGGTGACAAGTTCAGAAACAGCAGTGACAGTAGCAGATCTTTTCAACCCTAATGAGTTCCTGTCATTTTTCCTGTGCTGCTGCCATTCTGGCTTGCTGGGAGAAGGTGGTGCCATGCAGCAGTCCTGAAATAGAGGAGAACAGAGAAGGTGAAAATAGGAAAGAGCTGGGGAAGAATTCCCAGGTTGCTTTGGTCAGTGTAAACTCTTGTGTTGGCATAATGAAGCCATGCTTCAAAAGAGACCCTACCAGTAAACTTGGGGGTGGGGTGGGGAGGGGTGTCAAACTTTGAGGATATCTACTTGCAGGGAGGTTTAAGAATATTTTCCTGTCCACAGCTTGAACAAACATCATGTAATCGAATCAGAAGGCTGGGCAGGAAGTTGGTTGCAGCTTCCAGTCAAATTTATGCAGAAGAGACCAAATCAAATGATGCTCTGTGATATTTGTGCAGCCAAAGATGGTATTTGTCCATCCAAAGCCAGTTGTTATGTACTCAGAGGACAGCAAATGTGTATAAACTTGCTCTTTAAAGGTAAGGTTTTTTAAATTTGGAGCTTCTTCGAAAATCTGGCCTGTATTTTCTGCCTAGACTGGCTTCTAAATCTCCACTGGGCAACTGCGCATTATAATTCATCCCTTCTGAGCTCTGTTTTGGAGAGCTGAACAAGTTGAATCTCTACCTTGTAATGCATATGACTTAGTGGGTAGGGTTTTCACAGCCAAGCTTCTTGAAAATAGTAAATCTGAAAGGAAAACCCATTTTTAAATCATTAGAAATGACCTTTACCTGCTGCACACGTAATCCGTTAATAATGTGCCTTGTACTGGACAGATAATGGGGATCTTCCACCCAGGGATTAAGGGATTGTGTGAACTCAGAGCTGCTGATTTACTGAGAAAATATGTACTCTTTTTTAAAATCACAGGTGGAACCACATAGGTACAAGCACCTATACCAGGACACACTTCCATCTTGTGCCTATCCCAGATTTTAAAATTTGCACAAGTGACTGTTACTCAGAATAAGTCTGCTGAGAGCTTGGTATCTCTGACCAAGGGATGATGATACAACAACTTTTTATTATGAGTATTATGAGTTGTTATGAGTATTTGCATTAGAATAGTATCTGGGGCCCTGAAACATGGATTAGGTTCTTTGTGTTCTTGGGACATATTTAGGGTGGCTGAAATTCAGGTTGCTGGTTTAATTTATCTTGCTCTCCTATGTTCTAAAGGAAAAAAATTCCAACAAGAAATAAAGCATTTCTGGCTGTAACTCATGGTGTTTGCAGCATGCAAAGATTGGACAGCCTTTATGTTCTGGTGTGATCCTCTTTAGAAATTCTCTGCTGTTTATGGTCACACGGGACACGAGTGGTCACTCTGTAGCTCTTGTCCGAAGTAGGAACAAAGAAGCTGTGGTTTAGTGGTCTGGACTTCTCCCCGGTGCCAGTCAGAGCAGTTTCCCTGCAGTCCTGCATTGACCTGCACCAGCTGGGAACGTTGCCCAGAGTTCCCTGGGGGCACTGGGGTGGCCGTGCTCTGAGAATTGTACGTAGGATTTCAGAGTTAAAACATGCATCTCGCATTGGGTATGATTCTGGTGTGATCCTTGAAGTACTGTAATGCATGGACAGGATGGATTTCCCAGCTTTAAGTGAATGGGGAGAAGGCGTGGGACGATAGCGTTGTCACCCTCATCAATCTCTGCTTGCTCAAGTCACTATTGCAAATAGAAGTTAAATGTTGAGAATGTACCAAGCGGTGCAGACAAAACCTTGCACAACACTTCTTACAGCTGAGGAGGCTTCATGGCGGCTAGGATGTGTCAGGTTGATTTATCACACAGCTTCTGGAGAAAATAAACAATTCTGGTGGCAGAACAGAGCTTTCCTCATTGAAGAGCCATCAGATTTGCCAGGACAGTAATGGGCCTGGGAGATAGCCCTTCGGGGGGTGGGCAGAGCCAGGACTGAGAGCTGCCAGGTGAAACAGCAGCAAACACTGCCTCTCATGGAGAGCTTGTTACTGCAGCAAACTCGGGAGAAAAGAGATATGCTTGTTTTCCTCTGTTACGGCTGCCTTCCCTCTCCTAGAAGTCAAAAGAAAATAAAGACCAGCTACTCTGACTGTAAGCGTCATTTGGAGGGCTTACATAGCTTGTGAGGGTTGCCCAAGCCTTGGGACTGACTCCTCAGTGCGCCATTTTCTGCTTGGACAGACCTTGCACAGCGACAGGCTGGACCAGACCCATCTTATGTGAGCCCTTGCATCATGTGCCTGTGACTTCTTGTGACTTTGCTTGGGACAACTGGGGGCATGAGTCCAAATGATATTTGCCCCATAAGAAACACATTTTGAATCCCTTGGAAATCCTCAGCCTTTCTGTTAAGGCGGTGGCAGTGCGGTTTGTTCCATCTCCAATAGAACTTGAGTCCAGCCTTGTGCTTTGAGCTATCGATCCAGCAACCTGAGACCTTCTGTGCTCCGCCAACTCCACCTACGTGCCCAGATAGCTTATGAGGCTGATTCAGCGCTGGTGCTCAGCACTGCCTGCAGCCAGCAGTAAGCTGGGATTGGGACTTCGGGCACTGTACAAGTGCCTCACAAAAGGCAACTGAGGGCAGGGGATGCCCTTTGGTCCCAGGCTGCATAGCCTCCAGCACCATGGAATCTGAGGCCTCCAAGCTCTGTTGCCTTTTTAATAGTGATAAAAGTGTGTCCAGCTCTTCTGTTGAGTCTCCCAAGGGAATTATCCTGATAATATTCATTAGACTTTTGAGATTAATCTCCCCCCATATATTTTCTATTTCTTAACAAGCCTTGTTCCAAAGACAAGCCTTGTCATAATCCTCTGTCAAGGTGAAAGGAATTCCAGCAGCAGCTCTGTAAAAGGTGGAGGTGGTAGCAAAGTCTGCAGCCATGCTCTTCTCACAGAGTAAGCTTTGTGTAATCAATTAGCACAGGGTTAACTCTCAAGCATGGCTGTATAATTATGTCTGCCTTTTCTCTTGATATTCACCTGGTTTAATTATGTCTGAGTGGATGAATGGATTCCTCCTAATGCCAGACAAAGAGTATCCTCTTCACCCCAGGGAAAGATGCCAAACTGGAACAAAGATGACCTTCACCCAGGGTGTGATGAGTGGAGCGTGGGACAGTGGGATGATTGGCTTCCAGAATTAGTGAATATGGAACATGCTTTTTGAAGATTGGAGGAAAGCGTCTTTCTTTCTTTCTTTCTTTCTTTCTTTCTTTCTTTCTTTCTTTCTTTCTTTCTTTCTTTCTTTCTTTCTTTCTTTCTTTCTTTCTTTCTTTCTTTCTTTCTTTCTTTCTTTCTTTCTTTCTTTCTTTCTTTCTTTCTTTCTTTCTTTCTTTCTTTCTTTCTTTCCAAATTCTCTTAGGATGACAGGAAGAATATAATCCTCTATACCAGCAGTTTCTACACGATGTAAATACTGTGTCATGTTTTGAATGTGTTGTTTTTACTGTGATTGAAGGAGCCTGGACTAACAGGGAAGATATCTGGTCTCTCGTATTTCTGTCTGACTCTTGTATGATGTTAGGTGAATTGTTTTGTCTTTTCTCCTTTTGCCTTTCATTTCTGCACAGACTGAGATTCTCCAAGCAAGGGCTAGTTTTTGCTCTGCACTTAGGTAGTGCCTAATGCAATATCTGTGGTGAATGTTTCCAGATGTAGTGTGCTCATGTTGATGCCTGTTGGGCTGCCTCAATTGTGTCCACCACTATTGACTGTCTTGTTTCTACTGGCTGATGACAGTCTATGGTGCTCTGTAGGACCTGGCTAAGGCATAATTTTATTCAAGCTGTACTTAACTCAGTTAAGGTTTAGGCCTGTTTTTTCTTCCCTTGGAAACTAACAGTATTTAGGTTATCAGCTAGAGATTGACAGCGATCTATAGCCACCAATAATAGACAGTACTGTGCTGTAGAATTGTGCTTCCAGAGCCTAGACTAGTATCCTCATGGGAAAACTGGTTTAGAGTGGTGAAAATAGATCACCCATATCTCTGATGACCTGACAACAGAGCAGAAGGTAAATCTAAGAGTTTCAGTGGGGACTCAACTTTCTGTTGCACTCAGCAAGTCAACAGGATCTTTGGATGCATGCAGACTGTGGTGAGGTGGGAGAGAGAAGAGTATTCAGTCAGAGAAGCCTGCTCCTTTTTCTGGTTTCCAAACATCCATGCCACTGCGTACATATGAAACCCATGGTGTGTTTATTGTCAGTAAGGATTTCCTGAGCAGCTTAAATACTTAAGTCTCATTAAAATCTAGCAGGAACTGGGCCTTGCCAATCTCCTTTGTGTCTGTGAAAAAACAAACCTTACTTTCTTTCTATTTAAGAGTTTTTACTCCTCCTCTTCCTCTGGATGGCCTGTGCTGAGCAGGCTGCAGCACCTAGGGCTCCAGGTACTACTTGCCTCTGCAGTTTCAGAGCTGCTCACAAGGTACAGCTGGGCTAAAAAGTGATGCTTTAGCCCATTATCTAGGAAGTATGGTGCACGGGCTAAGTCAGTTAAGTGATTATCCCAGGAATGTATGGGGCAATAAATGTCTCCTTTGCTCATAACCCAGCAGCTAATGCAAAGAGATACTGCCAGCCTGCTCTGTTTCTGCTGGGCTTTACTGCATTTAGATTGCAATTAGGTTGTATATTTAAAAAAAAAAAAAAGCACAGTTCAGCTGTGCTGTAATTTACTGAAGGTGAAATTCACCCCTGTTCAGCAGTGCAGACCAAGACCTATGTACTGTTAAATTTTCCCCCTGTTTTTTCCTGGTCTTTGCAACATTGATGCTCTCCTTTAGTCTAGTTGGCCTCCCATTGTCTCAAGGCAAGCACCTCAGAAAGAGCAAGTTTTGACTTCAGGGGCTGTATTTCAGCCAGACCTCTCGTGTTTGAAGGCAATGGAGTTTGTGTTAGTATTTGTATTGCTGGAAAAGCCGGATGCCTTGTGTAGTTGCTGCACGGATAGAGGGTATGCCTGTATTGCATGGTTACCCTTTGTATCCAAATGTCCTGAACTGCAGTCTAGACTTGATATGAAGTTGACAGGTTCCTTGAACCCCAAGAGCTTGAATTGAATTTAAATTCAGGTCTTATATGCAGTGTGACTGGACTAGTCCCTAGATTTAAAGTTTGTCCCAGACAGACAGCACTCTTCAAAATGCAGGTCATCCTGCCTCCAACAGTGACCTCTCCTCTTCTAACTACCGAATTGTGAACATTTACACTACAGTCACATTTACAAGACTTTCTTCAAAGGCCTGAGGATGGGAAGCTGAATTTTTGTTCTATTCTTTTGAAGGCTGAGTTTCTCATAAAATAAGGGTACACCAGGAACCGGAAGCAAAAAATTAATGTGTATCATCAAACCTGGCATAGTCTGTTAGATTTGGAAAATACTTCAGTTTTTATCTATAGCAGTGATCGCACTGCTGTATCCTTAGAATTACATATGCCTGAGAGCTTTGCTTTACTTGACTTTGCGTGAGCAATGTATGCTTGCAGGTTATGGTAAAAGGTAAAAAAAACCCAAAAACCCCCCAAAAAAACACCCCCCCCCCCCCCCCAACCCTCCTGCAGTCTTTCAACCTCTTTTTTTAATGAGTACTGTCCCAGGTGGACAGTAGGAGTATGTATCAAACTCAAGTCTGATGCAAACAGCTGTGTTAAGCATCCCTGGATGCTGGCCTTTTGCATAGCCGCAGGTAGTCTGCCCTTGCTTTGGCATGTCAATTCCCTCATCAGACCTGCCAAGCTCCCAGATGGATTCTTGCCCTGAAATCAAATGGGGAATTTTAATTAATAGCTGATCATTTGGAATTCATAACTTTGAAATGATTGAACAATTATAGTGAGTCTCTGAAACCCATGAGCCATTAACAAGTCTGTCATAAAGCCGTAACTGATCAGCTCTGATGAGGAGCTCTGATGTCTTTTGTAGCACACACGAGGGTCGTCATCAGTAGCCCCTGTGCAGCCCAGTCAGGCACACTGCTTATGTGCTTGGAAGCATAATTGGATTGGGAAACCTAGCCCCTTCATCCATGAGGTGACTTATTCATGAAAGAAAGGGAAGAAAAGGCTATGAGAAAGCTTATTGTCATCTGTAAACAGCCAGTTCCTTCCCAAATTCACGTTCCAGCATGGTGGTTGATGGAGAAATTCATAAATGCTTTAAATGCATATAGCTAATGACAGCTGAACGCCTTCCTCTTTTTTCTGGTAAACATTGCTTCTCTGTTTGGCAGTAACCGTGGTTTTATTTGGTATGTGTTTGTGTGCACCTCTCTGTCTCCCTTCATCTTTCATCTAGGCAGGCTGATCCTACGGCTGGGAACCGGCCTAGGTATTTTTGCTTGAAAACTATTTGTTAGTACCTCCTCCAACTTTTCACACTGCTAGCTGTCTTCCTGGGCATGCTTGGGAGAACACCAGCAAGAGGGAAAAGGTCACAGAGAAAAGATGGGATGTGAGAGAAAAGCAGAGTAAGTGAAGGAGAAAGGAAGAGATTTTGCTCTCTTGCACAAGGAAGAAAGTGTATGAGCTTGAAACAAAAGCATTGTATGAGAGTGAAAAGAAAGGAGAGAGGAAGGCATGGACCAAGAAAGATTAAGGGAGTTAGAGGGGGTGTGAATAAAGATGGAAAAGAATGGAGGGTTTTTTTCATGGTCAGTTCTGTGCTGCTTCTGACTCTTGGCTGGAAGCAAAGGCTCTCCCTCCTAGATGTCTCATCTCTCACTTCAATTCATCCCTTGGGTGGCACTGCCTGTCCTGCCAGGGGATGGGAGATTGCTCATAAATATGGAGAATAGGACTCCATGAGGAAATCTGCGTACATCAGAGAGGCTTGTTCTCAAATCAGGTGTTGCTGGAGAGCCCTTGTAGGTTACCTAGTCCCTTCTGCAAGGGGCCTTCCTGAGACATTGCATCCTTTCCTTGGGCCACTAGATTTGTGGACTACAAGCCAGTGTGGGCACAGGAGGCTCATAGCTTCCTCTCCCAAAGCCTCCAGCATCTTCTGTCTCTGAGGTGTGGACTAACAGAAATGGTTATTGCAGGGCCAGTCCACAGGACCCTGACACTTTCTCGGCCTTGCACTCCCTCCAATAAAAACTGAAGCTCTGGGAGGAGAGATCAGCTAAACCAGAGAACTTCATGCTTTATTTAATGTTTCTGCTTAACAGCCCTGTCCTATCCCCCTCAAGAGCAGCCACTTTGGAGCAGACGAGGGGAGCAGAAGGGCTGGCAAGGGGTGCTAGGAATGAGCTGATAGGAATTAATACAGATTGTGATTACTTTCTGTGCTCTTTTAACCTGCCCTGAGCATAAGGGCTCTCTAGTGCAAGTCAGAGGTTTTGCACCCCTGAGGTCAGTGGGACTTAACTCTCTTCCTCCTAGTGTAAAGCAGCAATGATCACTTTTTCAAATGAGCAAGGCTAATTTTCCTCCTACTCGGTCATTGTAATTCCCTACTACCACTGCTTGGGCTGAGTTTCTTCTCACTGGGGAAGGAGCTAAGATGAACTAAAATGAATTAAGGCCTCTTTAATTCTGAAGAGGAGGGTTTGTGTCATGGTCTAATACAGTTTAACTAATCTACTTTAAAATTAATTTGGTTTAATTTTCCTTAGGGCCCCCATGTGGATATACCCTTAAATACCTAGAATAAATAACAGGTAACTTGGTTGTAAATCACCAGAAGTAATTGTGTACCTACTTACCTATTGTAAATCAGCAGTAACTCCAGTGGGGCTGATACTCTTCGTGTACACCTGGAATAAATGAAGAGGAACTTGCTGTAAGTCAATAGAGCTAATTTTCTTTCTACTTTCCTGGGATAAAAAAAAGAGCAAGTCTGGGGGTAAGGAGCTCTGCTGAGAGAAATTCCAACCAAGAAGGTACATATTTTTACCTCTGAGGATAATTACCTACTAGAACAACTGACCAAGGACTGTGATGCGTTCTGTGTGAATGCAGACTTTCTCTATCTAGTTTCAGATAATTTTCTAAGTGACTGCTCTTGCTCAAGCAGGCATTAGTATGGAGGAAGGTCTCTGGTCTGTGACAGGCAGAGTATCATACTAAATGAGCATATTTATTCCTTGCACCCCTTGACATATAAAGCCTGGAAGACACTGGGAAAGTCAGAAGCACCACTGTATTTTGAAAGTTCAGATAAAGCTCATTGTGGTTGCTGAGAAGGAGATAGTAACCTGGCCATGAAATGCTGAGAAGGGATTATCACATCTCTCTTTTAGTTCTTATGATTGCTGTAGCCATGGGCATGCTTAGAGGGGAAAGTTAGTGTGGCAAATTAAGGAATTATTCATGCCTACCACTTCATGCAAGTAACTTCAGTGTGTTGCAGTCGGATCTGAGTTACTTTCAGAATTGCCCTTTCCAGGTTCTGCTAAGACTGCATCCAACCAACACAGCTTGGTGAGTGCTGCAAAGCCTACACAGGGAAAATAAGTGGGCATTTGGGTTATTAGCTGGGACTGTTGGGGCCATCAGTGCTACCAGTGTTTGGTAAGCAAGCTTAGACACCTACACAATCTGTAGTGACTGTGCTTTGCTCACACCCTTGCATGTGAGCTAATTCCAAGATGAAGCAGCTGCAGTGGTATGCTCATAAAGTAGGGCCAACTAAAAAGTCAAATTTACACCAAAAAATACTGAAAGGTTTTGTGAGTAAAATGTTGGTGTGCTCCATCCATTGAGGGTTGCTTAATGGCTGGTTGATACAATTAACTTGTTCTTTGCTTTCTGCTGTTTGTCCACATCTATAAGCCCCAAGTAGGATTTATGACTGTGACAAATAACTAATTATAGTAATGGTGGTATATCATATGTTTGGTTTCTTTTTCCCCTTCTGACAAGACAGCCTCTGGCACATTTTCTACGCAAGTCTAAAAACTCTGCATTGTTTTCTGAAGCAGAGCTCTGTCCTAGCGATGCAGTTTGCACCCGTGTGAAATAACATAAAGAGCAAACGGGCAGAGAACATAATCAGCAAAGTAGGTAGAAACCCCATCTGATGTTGTGGCATTTCACACCCTGTTGACACAGGAATTAACACCTTCACTTTCATACTTGGAACACTGCATTTCATTCTGGTAGGAAGGATTTGTCTTGACTAGAAAATTGATTTAAAATCTCACACTCATGTGTCTGTGGTGTTCTGTTGTCCTCTCTCCTTGGGTCTCGCAGCACCTGTACAGGAACAGTCTCCAGCCCAAAAATTATTTTTTTCCTAATAATTTTGTTCAGCCTTGCATTAGTTGTCTAGATTTATGGCTATGACTCAGAACTGAACTCCAAATTCTCTAGGGGTTTTTCTTATTTGTGTGGATAAACCCAGTGCTGCTCTCATTTGCAAGACTACAATGCCAGCTGCTATCCAGTTTGTACTCTTTAGGAGAGTGTTTTGAATCCTTTCTCTTTATAGCACAGTAATGAGAAGGCCCAAAGTTAAATTGAAGAGTGAAAAAGGGCTGGTTACTATATTGTCAAATACTATTGATCAGAGCTTGGCTGGCCTCTGCTTGCACCATGTTCATCATCTGGTCTTAAAGTTGTTAAACTGGAACACTGAAGTGGAACAAGGGGAAAGACCTGGTTTCATAAGGACGAGTTGAGTGTTTTTTCTGATAGGGATCTTTCACCTCCATGATGAGTCATGGTGGAAGATGGATGGGGGGGTAAGAATGACTTCATGTGTGTGACTAGATCTTCCTTAGATGTATACCTCATCTGTAAAGTGTATTTGCGGGTAAGGAAGATCTAGAGGTGTAATGTGTCTTGTGTGTACATCGCCATAACACACATCTGTATGCCTGCATGCAAAGAAAACAACTTTGTATGGAATGGAAGAAAAGCTCTATGAATGTATGTATGAGCAGAGGCTGTCTGCATGCACAAATATGGGAAAACTCTCTATGCTTTTACAACAATGGAAGAATATATCTTGTGCTTTTTCTTCAGATATATAAGCCCCACAGGAAAGCTCACCCAAGCCCAGCAAGCACAATCACAAACATATGACTGAGGGCTCCACTCAGGGGTCCAGGTGAATCTCTTTTGGGGTGTCATTAACTGTATCACAAGATACAGTTTTAGTTCTTTAGTTAAATTTTCTTGCAATTTCTCTTCCCGTAAGGCCAGGCTTCCCCTTCTCCCATATATCTTTATCTGAATCTCTACTTTTTTCAGATCTTTCTCCCCACTGTATTTGTGTCTGTCCTCTCGCTCCCGCAGGGTGCATTTCTGTTCCTAAGAGGGATTTTGCAGCACCCTCTGTGTTAGACACTGCAAATGAACAAGTTAAAAGCACAACTAAACCTCCCATGGAAGAAGTGGCTGGAGAACTACGGAAATAATTCGCAGCATGCTTATGATTGGCTGCAGCAATTTTCTTAAGATTACCTGCCAAGCCTGCTTCCTTAGCTGGGAGCACCCTCTGCCCCAGCCACCCTCCCTTCCCGGGGAGCAGAGCAGATTCTGTTTGACAGGTCTGATCCTCAGAGTTAAAAGTTTATTCCTCCATCAGCACGTTAATGAAAAGAGAAATGTAGCTTGGGGAGGAAGGCTTATGAAAAGAAAATCAAACTAAATCTATCAATTCCCTGTCCTGAATAAATGAATCTATTAGCTGGTATGTGGGGTTAGATGCCTGGCAGATAACAGGTGTTCCACATGCAATCAGAAAAAAGCCCCAGTCAGCCCTTTTCAAACCCAGCACTGAGTGTTGGGCTTGTGTCTCCTGTGTGCTGTGAGCTTTTCCAAGTCACGATTTTCTAGTTACTGCCTGTAAAGAGAATGCTTCTTGTCTGCGTATGGGTTAGCAGAAAGTTAATAGGAAGAAATGCCAATAGATGGCGCTTAGGAATATATGGAGGTGCGTATAGGTTTGGTAGGAGTGATGGAGTGTGTTGTCTTAGTGCGCTGCAAATAGGTTCCTTTACGAGCTCCTTACGGCCGCTCTTAACAGAAAGCACAGGGTGATGTAAATGCATCTCCTCGTATCCCTGGCTGGCCTGCCTGCCTGCCGCTGTGAGCAGATGCAGCCTCGCCTCTTGTTCCCCAATTGGTCTCATTTTGATTTTAAACAAGACAAAATCTTTGGAGATGAGATAAGCAAGGCTGGTAAAGCCAGGTCGCCAAGGAGCAGGCCTGGGTATATTGTGGGTAAATCGCTATGCTACCTGCTGTGACAGGAGTAATTTATCTCAAGCTGAAAAAAGCTGCTTCTTCCCATCCTGAGCAGTGAGGGTCATTCATCACTTTTTGTTATTTTTATAACAGAAGAGAGAGTGCTGGTTCCCGTCCCCCATCTCCTCCAGCCAGTCCCTGGGGACAAATTAGCTAGTCTGAAAATGGATGAGCTCAGGGGCTATTTTCATTTATATTTTTAATAGTGTAACAGAAACCCCCAGTTCTGCAGCACTCCCTCCAGCAGGGGTAGATGGAGGAAGGCTTCAAAACCTCTCCTGGGGAAGGGACATGGCCTTTGTTTTCTACTGCTGAGTTGGCAGGTGGCTGCTCTCGGAAGCCCTTTGGTGCCTCTGAATCCACCACAACATACAGCGTGAGCCTGGGGGCTCCTGCAAAGTGTGTGTGGTCTGGGGTGAGAAAGCTTTTGGGGATTCTCGGACTAGAGACCTCACTGTTACAAACAAGGGCTGTCACCTCTCCTAGGGAGAGTCAGGTCCTGCACTGGATTCAAAGCTATCTGTTCATATGTCATAGGAACGCACAGCTCTTTCATCGTTATGTTGAGCTCTGCATAACCATGTATCCTGTGCGTATGTATATGCACAAACGTGTACGTGTTTTATCTCTGTTGGTTTAGTTAGATATATAAACGTATGTTCAACGGATTATTTTTGAGAGACCTACTGAACATACATATGTTTATATCACACTGCAGCCCTGCCTGGGTTTGCCACGCTGGGAGAGCTACTTGCAGTCCTGCTGTGTGATGAGGCTTTATGGTTTTGCTCTTCACTTGTCTTCATATTTGGATTGTTTGGGCACTGAAGAGCTGTATGCAGACTGCAAGAGAGAGAAGATTGGATAGCAGAGACCTTCAGGATAATACAGATGGAACATGATCCCTTCATCACTGAAGGGACATTGCTTCAATTACTCTGCCAATCACCTGTCTCTCAGCCTGCCTGTCAGTTATTGTACAGTCGAGGGATTCACTTCACAGAGTAGCCAAAAGTGGCAGATACCTATATTTTGAAGAGGCCGTTTTGCATAATTCTGTGCACAAGGGAGCTGAGAGGTTGGATTCAGAGCCCCATTTCCATGGAAAATTTCAAGCAAGCAGGTGAGGTCTTTGGTGTATTAAGTTACTGGAACATTGCAGATTGGGAAGATTTTTTTTTGTAATGGTAGAAATTGCTTTTGTGTCTCATGCGTCACTCGAGTGAGTTTGCTCAAAGGAAGGGCAATGAGGAGAAAAGGATGGTGATTTCTCCTGCTCTCTCCTCTCCTCTGCTGTTCCCCCAACCTCAGAGGAAGCTTGTGGAGCTGCAGTGCATACCGTGGCAGAGGTGATGCTGCAGCCAGGTGTTGTGTTGCTGGAATAGAAGTAGTTGCTGTCTGATGGTCCCGGTTCCCTGCACGGCAAAGCCTAGGGCGTGTAGGTTAGGGCAACTGGCCCTAGCACTGCCTTGCAAGGTAGACTTGGATTCTCTTTTGTTTTTGTTGTTTTTTAATGTCCTGTTGATTGTACAATATGAAGCAAATTATATAACCTTGGTTGCCTTGTCTGTGATAGAGTGGTGATTACTTATTGTCACTTATAATGATTTGGGGACAAGGAAAGGCCATGTACAGCTACTGAAGGTTTTTTTGAAAAAAATCAAGAAGGGGCTAGGTGTTCTGGGGAAACAAACTGGCACCGTTCCCTTAGCTTCAGGGAGCAACACTGCTTTGTACTCGCTATGGCTATGGTTCAGGGCTTCTCCGATAGCCTCAGTAATAGAGTCATTTGTCTCCCAAAATACTCATTGGTTTCACTGAAGATTTGTGGGTTCTCTTCATTATTAGTATCATTAATTCTTATTTAGACAGAATTTATGATCCTGTCCAGTGAAGTTTATCCAAAGTGGTATCTTGAAAATGCACTTCGAGGTTTGTGGGGATGGACAGTCCAGTGGTTAGCATGCCATGCCCTGCTCCAGACTCCCTGTGTGACCTGGGACAAGTCATAGAGAACCAAACCCAGATTCTTTTGGGGAAGGTACTTGTGAAAACAGAAAATGTGGCATGAGTGTGTGGGTGGTATTTAGGCTGCCTAAATATCACTCCAAGTGATATTCGATTTTCTGAGTATCAGTTTCCTATTGTCTTCTCCTTCCTTTGAGGGTGTTGCGAGAAAAAATACCATATAGATAGTAGACGTGTCAGATTCAGTAGGCAAAGAACAATGTTACTGTCTTGGATTATTTTTGCCCTCTTTTAAACATGGCTCTTTCTCTGTGGAGATAAGCCTTGTTGCTCTTGTAGCAGCTCTTACTCTGAGGGGCCCTCTCCCTGCTGAGTCCAGCTGGGGTGAGAGGCTGTGGGCAGTAGGGCTGAGGGCAGGCACCTGCATGTGCTCATTCTTAATCTTTTCTTTGCCAAAAATTGACGCTTCTATCCTCTTGCAAAGCTGAGGGCTGCTAGAGGCAAGGGACTGGATGTAGCTCTTGCCTTTGGGACCACAACCCTGGAGGATGAGGAGTCAAAACCCAGTGTTGCCTGCAGTTGTGCGGAGCTATCTCTATTGCTGGAACCTTCCTGACAGTTTGTTGGTTTGGTTTGGTTTGGTTTTTTTAAATTCACTCTTCCACTTAGACTCTTCATTATCACTGCCACTTGCTGGGACCGACAGCTGCTAACAAACACCAAGGGATTCCAGACAGCTTTGCAGACTATCTTTGAGTGCCTCAGGCAAAGCCTGAAATGCATACAACATGAACATAACCTATTCTGTTCACTCAGGCTCATACCCTTCTTCTTCCCTGGGGTGGGGAGTAATAGGTGAAGCTCAGATCAAGCAGGTAGTGGTGGTCATATATTGCAAGGTACTGTGATTCAATATGGGGCTGGATTTTTATTCCTGCTGTAGCTATTCGTTAGGGAATCTTGTAGGCCCTGATTTGGGAAAATGACCTACTGCACAAAGCATAGTTCAGTCTGTTCATACCCTCATGTTTTTAGGTTAGTCTCAAAAGGAAGAAAAGCTGATGTGATCCTGCTCTTTATGTGTGTCTTTCACTTGTGAACTATCACGTATGATAAAGAGATTAGGTGTTAAAAGTCCTGGGGAATACATCACCCTCACACTGTCGGGCAGCTCAGAGGATGGAGACCGTGAATGATGGCATTTCTTTATGGCACAGCTTTTTGTTTAGCCATGTACAGCACTGAACCCAAGGTTTCCCATTTCTTCTTGGGCCTCCCATGGATGCAGGAAGGCAGGTCATCTCATCTCTCCCTGCCGCATGCTCAGCCTGTGAGCTGGGATCCCCAGACTTTGATGGTGCAGTACTTGCCTGGAGGTCACTAAGATTCTTGATACTGGTTTAAGGCTCTGAGATTGTTAAAACGTGCTGGTCAGGTTTATCCTTCTTAATCCTGCGTTATTCAAATGGGCTCCGCTGTCTTTTATGTTAAACGGACAAACAAAAAGCCTTAGGAAGCAAAGTCCTGATTTGCTGATTAGACGCAGCCCTGCTGGAATCTCATCCTAAAATCCATCTGAGTGCATCTGGTAGGCTCCCCTGGAGAACTGCATTATTTTAAGGCTTGAAGGACTGACTTGAAACACATTTGCATTCAAGTACAGATCAGACTGACCTGTAAAAAACAAGCACAGGTCAGCTGTCTGAGGCATGAATTTGCTCTTTTAAGTGTTAAGAGGTTGTAAAAGAGACTGTCAAGAGTATTAGTGGAGGGAAGAAGAAAGAGCGTATATGCTAGAATATGTTTTCTGCTTTCTGTTTATTGGCAGTTAAAACGTTGATGCATTCCTGACACTTTTTAGTGTTTAGCCAGCAATAAAAAGAAGTGATATGACCTGAAGAAAAAAAAAAAATAGTAATTTCAAGGGGAAGAGGGAAGGATTTCTTCCTTCCACATAATCTGGAGAATGCAGAAAAGATGGCAACATTTAGATAGATGTTCCTTTCTGACTGCTTGTTCTGCAAGCGTTGTCTGCATTGGGAGAGGAGTGCAACATAAAACTTGGACACAAACCCCTGAACTCTTTTGTGTACTTTGCTATCTACTCTTGTTATAACTTGAAAGACAGTGTGCCTCTTTTTCTCTTAATTTAACTGAAGAGCTCCTACTGCCTTTCCCAAGCCCTTGGTGACGAAGCCTTCCAATATTGTGAGGAGGAGTCCTCCTTTGACCTTGTAGTGAGGTTCCTCCCTCTGGAGCAGGAGCTGGAGAGTTAGAGAAGTTCTTCCATGTGCCTGCTCCTTCTCTGCCTCTGGGGCTTTTGGAGTAAGATGAGGCAAAGGTGAATTCTTGGTCCCCTGCCTTAGCTTAGTTAACACATGGTGTATTTATTGCATTCTATTTGCAAGCCTGTTAATGCTCTTCTATTCCAGGCTGTCATTTCATGATTGGTTTGCCTCTTAATCGAGCAACTAGGTGTGCTGCACGTACATTTTTAATTGTATAAACAAGAAGGTCTCCTTATTTCTTTCAGTTTTCTTTTTCTTCTGTGAAAGATGTGTCCCAACATTAGGTCCCATAAGAGATTAATAAAAGCTATTGCACCCATGGGGGATTGTTCACTTACTGCTGCTGTGTCCTGTCCAGTTTAAAATGATTCCGTTCCTGTTTCTCATCAGGCACCACCTAATGCGTTTGCATCCCTGCTAGGAGGTTTTGCCTGATGCTCAGCTTAATACATTCTGTGCACAGTTTTGTCCCATTATTCCTAGTTAAACTCTCTTGGATCACCCAGAACATGAGGAATGTGCAGCAGCTTCCCACAGCACAGCATAATTAGCTACTTCAAAAACTACCTGCAAAGAGTGATGCCCTCATTATGCCGAGCGGAGGAGAATTTGGTGGGGCGAGATGTCTCCAGAAAGAAGATGCATTTCACTTCTGAGAAAGAACAAGAGGCAGCCGTTGCCCTCCTGCAGTTAGCTTTATCACTGAATGCCTTGGGAGCTTGAAGGGACATGGCAGTGCTCCATGATGAAAGCAAACACCTTCAAACATCCATTAGTTTATGGTGATTAAAATAAAGCCTTGTGGTTCATATGCTGCACTGTTCCCAGGAAGTAACCACAAATGTTGTCTAAAAAAGCTTTCTCTGTTGTTTTGCTAGGAGTCCTCCAAAACACACGTGTGGGCACCAGTTTAATCAGCCTTAGTGCTACAGCGGTACAAGTAACCATCCCATCAGCGCTGGCTGGAATCCTTCTCTGCCACCATGGTTAAAACAAATGAAGTTCAGCAGTTATTCCTTCACGGATTCACTGATAAAACACAGAGAGCCCAAAGAAGCTGGCCTTGGATCAAGAGCTGGCCCTCGATTTCTCCCACTTTATTCCCGGAATCTAGAGCTGGCCGAGAAGTTTCTAGTACGTGCCTGTCTTAACAACAATAACACTCAATGTTTCTGCAGCATTTTTCATCTAGGATCTCTGAGTGCTTTGCAAACAAAAAATAAACAAACTATTGTCAACCCTCTAGGGTAGGTATTATGATACTTACTTAGCAGATGTGTAAACAGAGGCACAGAGAGCTCAAGTTTTGCATGTTCAAAGCACTTCGCAAATACTACCTAATTAATCATCGCACTGGCCTTGTAAGGTATGTATTGGTCCACCTTCAAGGGCAGAGCATAGTCACTGGTAGGACTGAGGAGTCCTGCATGCCAGTTATCATGAGCTACCGCACTAAATAACGGGGTATTATTGCACCCAGCTTCAGACAGCCCGTGTAGCTGAGCAATAAGTCAGATGGTGTTTCTGGGCTCCCTTTAAAGTCGAGGGGGAGAGAGTTCAGAACCAAGTTAGACTTCTGTTGAACTTGACTAATGTAATTTTCTAAAGCCTGTTCATAGCCCCATCAGGCTCTTTCTTTGAAGTTTCATAAAAGGCCCAGACTTGTGGCCTGGAATAATTTTCGACAGGAGTTGAAGTCAGGAAATGATCATGGCAGTTCTGATTCCTGAGCGATGGCATAGGTGGGAGCCAGGGCAGGCGCAGGCAATTAGCCAATCTCGGGATAAATACCAAGAAGAAGGCCTGTTGTATTGGTGTTCAGAGTGGCGGCCCGGTTCTCTCTGCTCATGATTCTTCTCCAAGGGTCACCTTCCCTAAATACAATCCCCATGCATTGCACCTATGTAGGACATTAAAAAGTTCTCTTGGATATTTTTATGCTAGTCTGGTATCTGAATAAGTGCTTTGTATTGAATGTTAGTCATAGATGGTCTTTTCTGTTCTGTGAGCTGAGGAAAACAGCTCAGCCTTTTTGATCTACATGGGATGATGTTGATTCTTGGGACTTAGATTTTGCCGCTGTTCAGGTATTATTTGTTGCAGTTGGGGATATTAGCCAGCATTACTGGCCCTGCAAGTGGCATGGGGATAAGAGGATCCCTGGCACTTGAAAAGTTCATGGGAAAATAGAGTATTTTTCTGCCTGACAGTTTTTGTGAGCTTTGGAAATTGCGCTACAGGCAGCTGTGAACATCAGTTCTGACTGTTCAGTATCCAGTAATTACAGTGAGTTGCTACTTCCTCATCTGAGGATTCAGGGCTCTGATTCTGTAATTTGTTGAAATGGCTATTTTTGGCCAACTTGAATCATTTACTGGTAATTCCAGTCGTTAAGAAGTAAGTTTCATAACGTCAATATGTGTTTTTCCACAGTACATTATAGTTCATAAGGTTTGCAAAAGACTATCTAGATGAAACCACTCAGAGAACAAAGGGCTACATATATGTACAATATGAGTGTGTGTGCATATCTGTGTTGAAACACACACAGACAGGCTTACATGTGACATGTGGTCAGGCAATATTACAGTGTGACTTCCTGAGGTGACAAACCAGCATCTCTCTGCTGAAGTCAGCAGAACTGTACTGATTTGCATTAGTGGATGGTTTGATCCCATGAGTTTAAGATGGATCCTGGAGAGCACTGAAACACTTTATTAGCCTTTAACAAGACAGTTATATCAAGTTTGTTCAGTATTAATTATACTTTCTGCAGTCTTCTACCTACGCCATCAATTATTAATTAATCTCACTCTGTATTTTTAGCTGGTACCTGTCCCTAATCACCTTGCTGCTATAACTTCCTGATCTTATGCCAACATGTGTTGCCAGACCAGTTGAAGACATTAGTATGAATGTAATTACCTCTCTATTGCTTGCATAATTTTGAATTCCCTATGTAGATTACATCAGACATAGTTCTTGGAGAAGGAAGGGTAAATACTTTTTCCCCCTGCAAGTTGTTCTACTTTTTTCATGCCAACAGCTGTCCTTCTTGCTCCGAGAGAGGAGAGTGACCCTTGTGTCACACTGGCGTGAATCCTCTATACAGTGAGCAGGATGCTGTGATCCAGCTCTAAACCAGCCACCACATAGTTGTGTTAGTGCAAGGCGAGGCTTTATTGAATGAGCTCTTCTGCAAGCAGGGTACAGGAGCACACCAGGGCTGCTGTGTGTCATCTGGGTCAGAGCACCAGGACTGCTCACGTCCTGAAGCAGGTACACACAGCTGCAGCTCTTGAGCTATGGAGAGACCCTTCTGCTATTTCTGGCCTTTGACATTTGTCTCTTCAGCCTTTGGCTCTGATATTAGCCAGTGATCCAGAGACAGTGTTTTCATCAGGAAATTACTGCATGTGAGGGCGTTCTTTTGCCTGCCCTTTTTTTGATGCTGTCACTTTGTCATGTAGTGTGTCCACGACAATGTCAAAATGCGAGAATGAGGGAGACAGAAGCTCCCTGGAAGCAGCACAGTCCCTGTATTAAGGGATTCAAGTTTATTAAGTTCCTTTTGCCTCTTTCATCACAATTATCACATAGAGATGCTGCTATAAGCCTTCTCTCAAAGCTGCCCAGGAAAAAAAATATAGCTCCTAATTTGTGCATGTTAAATCTACCCACCCAACTGTGCTGCTTGCAGCTGTGGCTGCGTTTGTGTGCTCAGGCATGTCCGGGACTGCAGGTTTCTAGGCACAAAATAAAACCCTGCCAGCCAGCTGACTTTTCAGCCAAGCCTGCCTTTCTTCTGCTTTCCAGTGGCTGCTTCCCTACTGCTTGGCTACTTGTTTGCACAGATGAACAAATGTCTACACAGCTGGTTGCAGTGGTCATTGCTAGGAAGGAGACAGTTACAGAAGAGGCTGAGGCTGAAGTTCCTTCCTTTCTGCAGCTGAGCACAGCTGGGTTTGTCAGATGGTGTTTGTGTCCCTGCTTTGCAGCAGTTGGTGTGCTTGGGGTTGCAGAGCCAGCTCTTCAGCCTGCTCAAGCTTTGCAAAGGTCAGGGACTGGGCTGTGCTATCGAGTTCGTTCTTTATTCCCTCCTGAGAAACATGAAGGGCTGTGGTTGAAGCTAATCGACTGATTTGCTGTTTTGCGTCAGTGAGCGTGCATGGACGGGAAAAGGGTTTTTCTTGGGTATAGCTGCAAAAGGAGACTATTGTGCTTGGAAAAGGGAAGTAGGAAAGACTGTTGAGATGATTCAGAGCAGTGTTATTAGAAAAGCAGTCATCTATCCATAGCTCAGGCCTGCATTTTAACTTTGGAGTAATTACGTTCCTCAGAGCTGGGCAAATACTTGGGGAACTCTCCTCTTGGATGCTCATCCTTCATTCACATAGCCAAGATATTTGTATGAGCAAAACTGCATATCAGTTAAAAAGTTGAGTACCTTGACACAAGTCCTTGAATTGCAGGTCTGGAAGAATCCACTCCAATAAATTAAATGTTACCGGTGTTTCAGATGAGTAGTCATGCAGCAGAAAAGAGGAAGAGCAAAGCCATTAATGGAGCATAACAGGAAATACTTTGGAGCAGATTACAAGAGGAACTATACAGCCACACAAGACAGGGCTATCCCAGGTTTTAGATCTGAATATTTAAGAGCAAACATCTGCTTCCTTCTTTCTGCAGAAAAGAGCTGGCAGTGCAGTGCAGGAAAGGCAGGGTAAAACTGTACTGGTGTACAGAGCTGTACTGGTGCGTACCATCAGCCAGTCATGGGCTGTCAGGGCTTGCAGTTGACATGGACAAGCAAAAAGCTGTTACGTGCTGGGTGTACAGGAGGAATACAGGGAAACCTTTCTGAAGCATTGCCTCCTGAGACTAGCTGTTGGTGAGCAATGCATCTACAGCTACGGACACAATCTAGCTGATAGCAGTTAAGTTCGGCTGAGTGAGCATATTACAGACCTTGGACTCATGTCCAGCTTTTTCCATAGCAGCCACGGAAGAGAAGAGGTTTGCACAGAGGGAGCTCAGAGCACTTTCTGCCTAGCCAAGCAATCGGGTGGTGCCAGGGCATCAGTGTCCCAGCCTGCTGGGCAGCAGCTGCTTTATCCACTTCAGAGAAAAAGGCCGTTCCTGGTTGTCTGGAGAGGGGCTCCCTGGAAGGTGTTCTATTGCTGCAGGTGGGAAGTGACAACTGCTAAGCTGCGGAGCAGGGTTGGAGGTTTCTGTGCTCACCACAGGGGCAGGATAGGGCTGAGAAAGGAATTTGTTGTCCAGAAAACTAAAATTTTAACTCATTTGGCAAAAATGGGACTAGTTTCCTGCAAAAGGCTATTCCCTCCAAGTGGAAGAGGAAGAATTCTGAGGCGGGTGGCTGCAAGCACAACAGCTGTGGGTAAGCAAAGGATTCTATAAGTAACTAATTTACAAATTAAAATTTATCCACGGCAAAAGCAAGATGTCAAACAGCTAGTCAGGGGGAAAACCTGGGAACATCCAGCCTAACAATTAGCTGCAATTTGTGTGGCCATCAAATCTGCTGCCAGGATCATCCAGGCAGGTTTGCCATGGGTCAGGCCAGCAGTTGTGACTCCCCAGTCCTCGCTGCCTGCAGTCAGGTGCTGGCAGGAAAGCTGGGGACAGAAAGGCAAGATAAAATGCATAAAAAATGCAAATATAGGGAGTTAGATCTCAGCTGGCAGAAGTCAGTATAGCATTTTTTTTTACATCAGTAGAATTATACCTTTCACTGAATAAAATCTGGCCTGCTATTTTTGCAGTGTTTTTGATCGCTAATTTGACTTTGGAGTTTAAGTGGTGCTGATATGTTCAGTTCATCATGGGAGCTAGATTCTAGACTCTAAATAGAGCTTAGCAGTAACTTTTCTACAAAGTGATGCTGTTCTGTTTTCCCTCAGAATTTGCCAATTTGTCAAATTTGTTTGCAGAAACAGTGTGATTTTGATTCTGGAGGAATCAAGGCAGATATTGAATACAGTCTGCTTGGCAGTTTTATCCTACCTAGATCCGCTTTAGAGCTGGAACGCCTGCCCAGCAACAAAACTTGCTAAAAGCCTGGAAGTGCGGGAGTTCTGGCTCCCAGCTCTGGTGTCCCATATGGTGCTCCTCAGGATGGCAGTGCCCGCTCCATTTCACGCAGAAGTAAAAACATTTTCTCTGCTAAATGCAATAGTCGTTCTCCATCCAGCTCTAATGTGAATTCTTTCATGCTGTATAGGGCTCTTACTGCTGATTATTGTACAGCTCAATGCTGATTATTGTACAGGCCCAAATACTTCAGTGCAGCTGAAGTATTTACATGCTCAAGAGATGTTAGATAGTAATGCTGATCTAAGTGACCAGATCTCAGAAGCCTGTGAGAGTGCAGGGATGCTCAGTGCTGGTTTGAATTCCTCCAAGCTTACATCCCCATGTGCCACATACAAAAATATTTTTTTCCAAAATCCCTTGGGTTTTTTCTTCTTGCAAGTATGAAATGCCTGGAGCTGAGGACTTTACAGAGAAAGGATATTCCCACCCATCCTCAATGATTGTCATGTTTACTGTGGAACACCAAGTTCCCTGAAGTCCCAGCAGCTGCTTTGCTGTCTCTGAATTTTTTTTTTGTCCTGTCAGGACTTAAATTGGGAGGCCATGAAGCACTCTTGTAAATGTGAAATGATACAGAAGGCTTAGAGAATAAAGGAGAATAAGGACAGACTGGTGTTTACTTTCCCTTGCTCAGAGCTTTAAATTGGCAAAGCCCAGCCACTCCCTGCCAGGTTCCTCATGCTAACAATTGCACTCTTATTTCAGAAAGATCCAAGGGAAACAAGTTAAAAGCAACCAGAGAAAAATACCTTTTACTGAAGCACTAGCGGACAGTATGGGTCTGATATCCTCTGAAGACATCCACACAAATGATAGTTTGGACAGATACATTCTGTGCCTCTGATGCTTTCACTGGGCTTAACTGCTGAGTTTGATGGTAAATCCATGTGACAATGCATATGTTAAAAACTATTAGGAAGTTAGTAAAGATTTACTGCCAGCCAGCACACAAAATGAAGAAGGAAGGGCATGGAAGTAATTGTACCGCGTGGCCTTGTGAAGTGATGGTGATACGTAGCAAAGCTGATGACTGCGGGCTGGAAAATGACAGAGTGGGACCTCTTGGACTTCCTCTCCCTTTTGGCCAAAGTGGTTGTTAATAGTAAAGTGAGCTTGAAAGTAACCCTGTTGACAGGGCCATGAGGCTTCATTCAAAACCTGTGAGGAAAATGGGAAAATTGCATTTGAGGCTCCAGGTATTAAAAGGACAAGACAACCTTAAGTCCTTGAGAACAGAGCAGAAAGAGAGAGAGACTGATTTTCAAACTCTGCTCTGAATAACCATTTCATCTCTTTAGTCAAGCTTACTTCTGGTCTGATCCTGTGACAGTTATAAATCTCAGAGCTGATTCTGAAGCGACGGGAACAATGAGGATAATTGCCCTGTAATTCAGAGAGCCTTGGTGGGGATGGAGGTCTATCAGTGCATGAGAGAGGAATGACTCCCTTTGTTACAGTGAGGAGCAGGAGCTCTGTTTGTTATTAAAGTTGAGTGGCAGTCCTGTTTGAACTTCCTCATGCCTTTGCCAAAAACATGATAAAGGAACCAACACGTGGTCCTCCAATTAAAAATCATATTCCAATAAGTAATAACAAAGTAGGAGTTCAGATGGTTCAGTTTCAGCACTGGAGTTGCCTGACTTTTGCGTGCTTATTTTTTGAACCTTTTTGTTTCTTACAGTTTTGGGTCATTTTTTTTTCTTTTGCTAAATCTTAGTAACCTAGCGCAGATCCATGGCTCGTAACAAGTCAGCAGAACTTCTGACAGCAATGTGGCCCATGGGATAAACCACCACGTTGTCAATAAACTCTGATTCTTTCCTCATTATATAACAATGCAAATGTAATAATTTCTTCTCTGCTCCAGTTGTTACTCAATCCCCGATTAATTCAGAAATGGGCCAGTAGTGAATATACAATTGCAACTGCTAGCACAGTTTAATATGAAGTTTGGGTTATTGTCAGATTGCTATTAATAACACTTGTGATTAGGCACTGACTTTCCCTGAGCTGTTTAAATGTCACTGCCAGAATCAGAGGGGTGAAGGGAATTTAATCTCTTTTCCCCAACCCTCAACCTCTGTATCACAGGAACTTCAAAATGTGCAGTTTTTCCTATTGTTCTTCAGTCTATTGTAGAAGTGCTGCAGTGACTAATTCTTGCATAAATCATTGCCATGACAACACCTGTAATATATACTGTCACATAGTGCCGAAGCGCTGAGATTCTTCAATTTAGCCGAAAGGCTAAAGAGGTACAAATGTGGGTGAAGCAAGCACACAAACCTGTGTCTAGCAATGAAGGAGTGGCGAGCGGTGGGACTGGGGTTTTGGAGGAGTCTCCCTCCCTGCCTGCCGTTCTTCCTCTGTTCCTGGGAGCTGATTGAGCCAGGTATCAAGGATTAATCTGTGTAGAGGTGAATACCCTGATCGGGTACTCAAAGGTCTGGCTCTGCAACTGCCTTCTTTAATAGCCCTTGGTGTCTCCTCCATCTCTGGTGGTTTATTGACTTCTTGGAGCAGGCACAGCTCTATGGCCCTGTGCCTCTGCTCTGTGCTGGCACAGCAGGGTCTTGATCTCACGTGGGCTTCTTAGACCCTCTGTAATGCAGATAACAGGGAGACAACCCAGTGTGGTCAATCTACGGCAGCTGAGCACTGGGCTCTTTTCGTTTTGCTGGATGACATTAATGATAAAGTATTGATTGTCATCTACTGGGAAACAGGCAAAATTGAGTGTTGTGTTTAATTAAGGACTTTAAAACAAGGACTTGTAAGGTGATCAATATTTATTAGGACAGGGTAATCTTGTTTTGACTTTTAAACTTAGTGGATTTGATATGTCATCAACAGGGCTGTAAATGTGTAGTAGTGACATGTGCTTTTCACCAGGTAACATCTTTTATGGTAACCCGAAGTCGGTAACATCTTTTATGATAACCCAAAGCCTAGCTCCAGTTTAATGGCAAAATATATCAACCCATTTTTCTCCCATTCCTACTAGCTCTTCTTTATTCATTCTAAAAAGAAGGTCTTTGAAGGAAAAATTGAGCAGAGAGGTTACTGATTGCTATCTACAGTCTTGTTGCAAAGGAAAATTTACTAACACAGGGTAACATAGGAACCACTTGCACTTAACGAATTTCATCAGAAGTACTTTATAGGTAGGACTGGATGAAAAACAAGGTGTGACTTTTAATGCCAATATGGAATCCATCTGTTTAGGTCCATCTACTTTTTTCTTATACCTTATTAATCCCTATTGCATGTGAAGTCTCCTGTGATACGTTTCACCCCAGATTAAAGGCAGGGCTTCTCTTTGGACAGTGGTATAGAGGGGAAAAAGGAATGGGTACCATGTATAGAACTGTTGGTCCCTGCAATGATGGCACACTAGGTTTGCTTTTGAAGTGGCCTCCTATGGAGTGACTTTATCCAGAGTCCTGCCTCTTGACCTGATTTTCTACTCCACAGTATCTCCTGTGGTCACTAACATCTAAGTGTGTGAACACGTTGCTATTCTAGTTTCTCTGGCTGGGTATGATGAACACTGTGCAGAGCAATGGAGAATGGAGGTTCAGAATTGGACCTTCAGTTAATGTAAACAAGTGCAGCTCCAGAGATCGTAGGTCATTTTGGATGGTTCCTTGTCTAACTTGTTCTTACAAATCCCCTGTTGTGGAAAATGTAGAACCTTCCTATGTGAAGGTGAAATGGTAAAAAAAATATGGGCATGCTTGGAGAGAAAAGGGTTCATACTGTCGTATGCCCAAGAGAGAAGCAGGTAAACTTTGTTACCTGAATGATTCTCAACCTCTGGGCTGTCCGTCGGTGATTTGTTTCTGTGCTTGAGTATCCTGAGAGTTGCAAAGTTTTACCTCCAGTCTAATGGTAAATCTCCCAGGTTGTGATACTGTACACAGGTTTGCCCCGTGGCGGCATTCAGGAGATGCACTGAAATGTGAATCTGAAGAGAAAGTTCAATTTAGTGTCTGTATTCTGGATTTTTGTTTTGATTCATCCACTAAAAAGGTCTGAGGGAAAAGAATGCAGTCTTGTATGATGCATTGGCTTAGCCACAGTCAGTAATCCTCAGGGAAGGAGAACAAGTGCAAACCTACACGCTTAGTTGCAGACAGACCTCCTGATGCCTAACAAGCAAGGACTAAAAATGTTTCCTTCCTCCCCTCTTTAGCTCCAAGAGAATTAATCCCAAATGAAAACCTTTGTTTCGCCTAGCAAGAGCCAGCAGGCTGAACTCTCGCTTGGAACATGTGTTTCTGCAGTGGCACCAGCAGACCTCGGTAATTTGTGTTACAAAGGGTTTACTCACCGAGAAATGCAGTTTCTGATTGGGAGGGGGCAAAGCTGTTTGTGAATTTGGGTCAGATTCAGCAAACAGTTTCTGCCAAAAAAAACCCCAAACACAAACAAATCTCTCCCTTTATTGCTTTTCTAGGTAATCAAAATATTTCATTTTATACTTCCCAAGCAACAGCAAAGTAAGAATACAATTCAGAATTAACATTTTCTTTTCACTTGGGAGTATCCCACACTGAAAAATACAGATGAGCAGCGACATTTGCCCGTGCCAAATGTCTTATTTAACAAAACCTTTTGTTTTTCACAGGAAGATACCCGCACGGTTGTGGTTGCGGATGGGCACTCATGTTCCTCCCTTCTCAGAGTGGGCTGGCTGGTGCAAGGGTGTCGTCTGGGTATCCTTTGCTTGTTAATAGGAAAAAAGCCAGCAGATGGTGCTCGAGAATACACACACCTTGGCTTTTGGAGGTACGGCCGGATACAAGCCGGGTGCACACCCCGACCGTGCCCAGGGGGTACAGGCGGGCCCTGGGGCTGGAGCAAGGGGCCTCACACGGTGGGGCTGGAGCTGGGCGAGGGCATGCGCGGGCGGGAATAGGAGGCGAGTTGGGCATCCACAGGCCCGTTGCTGCCTGTGTAGCATGTCGGTGCTTGCCCCGCTCTGGCTGAAGGCCTGATGCTGCTGCTCCTGCCTTTCCTGGCTCTGGCTTCTCCAGTTGCAGCATTGTAGCCACTGGTGACTGCATACGTGATATGTTCGGGCTGTTCGCGGCGACCCGTGAGGTTGAACTGAGGGCCAGACTAGCTTTAATGCTTTGTGTTAAGACTTTCAGTAAAGACTTTAGATGATTTTTTTTTTTTTTCCCTGGGTTGTAAATGACTGAGGAGGAAACAAAGAAGCGATGGAGGAGGATGTCTGTAGCCCTTGTTTGCATCCAGTGCGGCCGAGAAGGTGGGTTTTGTTTGGATCAAAAGTAGAAGGGCCCATAGACTTTCCTCAATCCCTAGCCCCCAGGGGCGAAGAGCAAAAAATTTTTTAACTGCTCTGCAAGTCAATGGGGATTTGTGCTGAAATTGCCGGGGCTGGCCATGCCCCACGCTGCTGCGGTTTCGGGAGAGTTGCTACAGATTTACGATGGCAGATCAGAGACCAGGCTCCCCTTCTCCCCTGTGTCACAGCTTGGTAAAGGCAGCCTAGCACCTGGTGACATTTTCCCATCCTGACAGCTCATCTCTTTAAGAGCTGTGTTGCCAGACTGAGGCGTCTCTTCCCCCCGCCCCCCTTCTCATTTCCAGCAGAAGAAGGGAGATGTAAGCCTGCTCCATCCGCTCCTTAATGTGTGAATTAAGCACAGAGGGAAAGGAAAGATGTACAAACATCTGTCCTGTTCCTCTGCCTTTGCTGTGGAGATGCTCAGGCTGCAAGACGGTGTATTGATGCTGTTGCATTCTGTGTGCATTTGGGACATGTGGGGCTGAAATTACGGTGGCTGCAAATAAAGCCTCTGATGTCATATTTAAGGATGAAGTATCAACTCACTCTTTTCTTCCCATGATCACTCGCTTTCCAGACTGTCAACATTCGCAGTTTCTGAAGGCTCTGTTGGAGAAAGCGAAGGAGAAAATAAAAACAAACCTTGCTCTTACGGCAGGCTGCCCCATCGCCCTTGGCAGTGCTGGGTAGTGGCAATGTGGTGTGATAACGTCTGACTTGTGCGGTAAATTCACACTGCTGCCAGAGGTACAGGGTAAAAGGTGTGTGAAGGTGTGTGTCTGTCTGTGCTCATCTCAGCCATATACATATGTGCATACATGCATAGCTATGTAAAAATCCCCATATATAAGGTTTGTGGGTTTGGATATCAAGCTGTCCTCAGTGGATCTACCAGAGCTTTAGGGCTTTGCACATGCTTGTGAATGTTTACATACAAAGGAAATGGTAACGGTACAAATCTGTGTGAGCACTTATCCTAGACGCAATGCTCGAGAAGAAAAGGGAAGAGTCTTATCCTTTCTGAGATGTTGTGGCACAAAAACACTTGAGGGAGGGCTCTCAGAAGCTGGTTTTGGTATTTTGTGCTTTGATTTGCTGCCTTTGTGGAGATCAAATCATTCAACTGTGATAATCTACCAGGCAGCAAGAGTTTCGTGTAGTCCTGCCATTTTGGTTCATATATTTCTAAACCATACTCTCTGAGGGGAAATATTAACTTGTCTAGACCAAGGTACAGTATATTGGCTAGTTCATCTCCCAGGAAGGTTTGTACTCTCCATAGGCAGCACTCAAAGACGGACATAGTGCGTGTGGATTTAGGGAGGCTGTTAAAATTCATCTACTTGGTTTCATGCAGTCAATGCCTTTAGCAGTGAGCCAGAGGCACAGATTTGGAAAGACCTGCTCCTACCAATTTCATCACCTCTGGACAGCGTGATTACCCACAGTGCGTTTCCCATGAGTACACTGAAATACTTTTAAAGTTGCCTTCTGACACTCTGGATAGCTTATCTTGTAGCTATTGCAGCGTGAGCATATTGTACAAGCTGGAAGCGGCTTGCACATCTTTGCTTACCTGAAGTGCTTTCTCCCGTTCCTCTTTATGGAATTTGTGTCACCCTCCATACTTCCCCAGGCTACAGGCTTGGTGTGATCTCTTTCCTCTTACTAGGGCACAGCTCTTTTGCAGTGATAGACCTCTGTGGGGATTTAAATTACCAAATATCTTCACTTTTTAAGGGGGGTGAGGTGGGAAAGGAGAAAAGAAACTTCTCGTTCAAAAAGGGGCATGTTATGCTTTTTTCCAGGATTTTTTTAATAACAAAAACGATCAAATTTTTATCAATGTGTATCAATCGTAGGGAAAAACACTTTTTTCACTGAAACAGGTGAGCAGAACACTGTCAGTCGGTGGAGAGGCAACTTTTATGCCTCAGCTCAGGAAAGAGCAAGGCTGAACTCGGGCAGGATGTGTTGCCTTCTGCCGGGTGAGCTCTGCCTCGAAAGGAAAGGCCGTTGACAAGCATAAGAGTAACTGGCTGAATGCTCCCTGCTTCCTATAACGTGCACCCTCCTCTCCCCCTCCCCAAACAGTGCCTTATTTTCACCATCTCACCCTGTTTTGGAACTGATCACACTGTCAAATCTCGCTGCCTCAGATACAGCAGAGCAGCGCGCACCAGAGATGATGGCCTCAGCCATGTAACTAGTGGCCTTTCTGTCTCTGCTAGTATGTTCTGCTCCAGCAAAGCCTCTTGTGGTTACTTTTATAGGAAGCTTTCAGTGGCTTAATTTGCTATTCATATGCATCTGTTCTACTGTAGCCTGTCATTTATCTCCTGGTATGTTTAAGTTTTCCCTCCTATATTTGCTGCATGGCCAGTCGTCAAAGAGACAACAAAATGAGTACTGATACAAAACAAATAGTAGGTTCCAAGGTTACCTGATAATTGTTTGCTTGCTAAAATATATATGATGCATCTTTCAGTTAAGAGAAATAATAGATTGAGCGTGTGGATAGGTTTCTCCAACCTCATCAGAGTGCAAAGCTTGTAGACGAGCACGGTTGTGGTTGTCCTGCATGTCACGGAGGCTGCGATGGGCTGTGCTTCTAGAGAACAGACTGGCTTTGCTTTGCCCTCAACTTTTCCAGTTATTGTTATAACCTGAAGTACTATACTCATCTTCTAGAAATGTGATGGCTATTAGCCAGGGCTGCAAGCAAAGCTGTAAATGTTCTGCTGGGACTGCAGCATATGGGTAGAAAGGGGCATTTTTAAGACTCTTCCTGAAGTAAGATGGAAATTAAAAAGGTATTTTTGTCACAGGGCCAGACCCTCAGTAAGTGTAATTTGGCTCTGATGACTTCAGAGGAACAGTGCCAGTTTATACAGCTGAAGACCCATCTATGATATTAAGGAAAAACAAACCTAATTTATTCTGTGTCCTTGTTGGCATCACAATCCAACTATTAAAAAAAATGAAAACATAACAGGCCAATCCTGCAATCGTGAAGCCAGCATACATCAAGACAGTTAAAAT
Source organism: Phaethon lepturus (assembly GCF_000687285.1). NCBI lineage: Eukaryota > Metazoa > Chordata > Aves > Phaethontiformes > Phaethontidae > Phaethon > Phaethon lepturus. The sequence continues at coordinate 61,109 of NW_010521314.1, read as the reverse complement.
GAACAAAAGGGTTTCTTTTTTTTCTTTTTTTTTTTTTTTTTTTTGGCCTTGAGGCGTTCTGTTCCCATGTTTCCTTTGTAAACACAAGGGTGAGAGAACCTTTCCACTGCTGGAGTCCAAAAGTAGGTGCACGAGAGGCTTTCTGAAAAAATGCATCATGTTGTGAGATTGAGTACTGTTTTCATGGGGAAGAAGGCAGAAACAGAACTTCTCTGGCAGCCCCCTTTCCTACTTCACCCCCGTCTGTCATGCCCTGACCACAAACTTGCATTCCCGTAGTTTTGTTAGTGTAGAATGGCTGACGCCAGGCAGCGGTGTGTTCGCAAGGTTGCTCGTGAGTATTTTGACTTGCAATGTTAAGAGAAGTTCTGGTCGTGGGTCAGTCAAAATGACTTACTGGCAATGACAGTTGTTTGCCGTTTTGCCTGGGAGTGCTGGGATGATTGTAGGGTGGTTCAGAAGTACACTGCGTTGTTCTTCCAGGACGCTTCGTGAGGATGTAACATGATGGCATGACACAGTCATGTGGAAACTGTGTGGTTAACATGACTGGTAGGATTGTATTTTCACAGGCTGCTTGTTGCTCTTGAGCATTTTGTTCCTGCAGGACCTTCCATCTTGCTGCTAATTGTGTCTGAGTTCCAACCCGTGGGCAGTTGAGGGATGGAAGCAATAATTCTCCCCCCCTTTCACAAGGGGCTTTTGTCTTGGAATTAATTGTTATTTGTCAAGTGCTTTAATATAGTCGGATGAAAACTGCTAGAATATTCCTCCCTCCCTCTTCCCCCCGCCAACTTCAACATGAGGAGAGTGAGTCAAGTGCTTGCCAGACTCCACGTGAGAATACAGGGCTCAGCTGGACAGGCGTTTAACCAAACACCAATAGAAAAGCACACAAAATTTGCTTTTACCCCCTGTCTGCTCAGTAACAGTTAATTTACAGCTCACTTCTAAATGGTGAATTTTAATACTATTTTCTTTCAAAAGGGTTACATATAAATTTGCTGTACCCAGTGTAAAAGTGTCTGCAGGCACAGAAATCATTATTGCTGGGCGGACTGCTAAAGACTGATACATTTAGGGAGAAAATATATATTCTCTCCAAAGTGGAAACTCAGATTGTAAATTAAATTTGTCAATAAATATGGAGATAGTTTCCATTTTCCTCTTCTACCCAGTGCTGCTGAGATTGGTTGTTCCAGTACCACATCACTAGTGTGGCAAAAGAAATTACCAGTTCCTGCCCTGTCTGTAGCTGACAGGCTCCCGGAGTTGAGAGATCTATTGTCACAGCTATAGGTTGGTGAGTTAATTGTACATTCATCAGTGATAGCAACAATACAGATTCTTTAGGAACAGAGTCTGGGAGAAGGTAATTAGATTTAAGGAACTCAAAAAGACATTATGGACAACGTGCCTTCCTAGAAATGTGTGAATGATGGAGTAAGCAACACACAAACATCAGGCTTTGGTCCACACAAGTACTCCTGAAAAATGAGCCTCAGGTGAAATTTCATATTCTGGTGCCTAGCAAGAAGGTTCCCATTTTAGCCCTAATGATCTCTGAGCTCCACTCTTGTGTTTCTGTTCCTAAGGTACACTGTGTGTAAATAGCGTTACCCTACCTTTCTGTTGCAAAGGTACAATTTGAGGTGGATGTGATGAAGAAAGAATTGTCATATTTTTTGATTATGCTGTCCACATATGAACATGTAAAGTGTTCATCTACCCCCTGGAGAAGACAGTTCCTTGCTTACTCTAAACCAGTACAGCGACACTGGGATCCATGGATCTATCCTGTGTTCTTTCAGCTTGTGGTTTTGGCCTTAAACGTCTCTTGGATGAAAGGCTTGCATGTCGACTTTTGCAAAGCAGTCTGTCCAGATGCTACCTGCTGGTATTGGAAGCTGGATTTAAGAGAAAGCAACTTCTAGAGAAAGACGGGAAGAAGGCGCACTCTGAAGACATAAAAGTGAGTAATAAGATATGCCGTAGACCCTCGGGTCCTCCCAGGGGGACCAAACAAACTCAAAACTATCAAAAATGTAATGAAAGCCCATCGCTTTGATAAATGGAAAAAATCACCCCAGCATCAGAATAGAAATATAATTTCATTTTATCACTCTGTGGTCATTAGGCTGGAGAGCAGAGATCTGAGCTTGGGATGCCATTTGCCCTGCCTGGAAACTCACTGCAATTCCATCAATCCTGACAGGGGTGGTTTCATTTTTTGGCTTTAGTGGAATTTCAGGGATTTTTATTTCTTCGCTCATTAAAATGCTCCTTTGTCTACCTGGCATAGTTGTCCTACCATTTAATGCACATCTAAATTTTTTAAGGTGAGCGGTGGATCTGTTTCATGTGATTGCGTAATGTTTGCATGGTCCTTCTGTAAGTGAAATGGCTTCAGGAGGTTGTGCTCTTCTCTTCCCTCTCCAGTTCGCCTTGCATCTCCTTTTGAGGGCCCTGGTTTGTGCTGCCTTACCCACAGAGCCGGGAGGCAGGACCAGCGCAGGACGGAGCCTGCGGCAGGGAGCGGGGGTGGCTCTGACATGGATGCTGTGTTGCGAGGGCGCAGAGGATGGTGAGGGCTCATTTGCTATGAGCTGCCCATCTGTCAGTAGCAGGCTGGCAGTTGACATGGTGACAGACACTTACGCTTGTTTTGCTGTTGCTGTGCTCCTTTGCAGTGTTTCCGAGAGGTCGAGGAGCAGTGCTGAAACACTTCAGCATCGTTACTGCCTTCGGTTTTGTGGCTCTCGGCTCCTGCTGTCTCCCTCTCCAGACATCTTGGTGTCCCTCAGCTGTTCAGCACTTCTGCAGTCTTTATCAAACCACTTTTACAGCTGACCCAGATTACTTGGTTTTGAATCTTCCCCCTGCCCCAAAAACCTTCTATGCCTCCTGCCAGCAGCCCATCTCTCTGCCTCACAGATCCAGCCCATTTCTCTTTCCCGCTTGTCTACAATTCATTATCTCTCTTCTCTTAGGCCGAGGAGCATAATTTTATTTAGGACCAGAGCCAAACTCATTTCAGGTCTGTGAAAGTCGCCTCCTGACATCAGTGAGGCTGAGTCAAATTCGATGTAACCACACAGGTTGGGGACAAACTTCAGCCCTTGCAGTGCTTAGCTAGGTGAATGCTCTGAGCCAGAAAGAAGCTACATCAAGAAAGAAGGTTCCTTGGGAAAACAAAATAAACTTATTTTTCCCACCACGCTGCTGGTACCAGCCAGGATCCCAGGGTGTAAGCTGGCCTCCCTCTACGTACTTGAAAAGTGTTGGGTTTTTTCCCCTCCCTCTGTGCCTTCAAATACACAGTTAATTGTAAAATGCTGCATGCCAAAGTCCAGGCTTTGGCTGAGAGTTAAACACCAAGAGTTAAACCCAAGCTGTCGAGTTATAGAAGGCTCTGCTTTATCAGAGAAGTGTCAGGCTTCCCCTCGCTGTGACTGCTATCAGTAATTAGCACACCCTACAGAGCCTGCTGCTGAACAGTCCACATGCTAAATGCTGCTTTGTCATCAAAGTACAGTAGCTTGTAACTAATTACATCCCAGCTTTATCTGGGCCAGTTCTTCCTTTTAAATACACTTAATAACTCTGCCTTTGAAGGTTCTAGGCATAAAAATAACCACTTCAAATAATCTCCTGAAGACACATGCCATATTAGGTATAGAGCTGAAGTAGGCACCTTGGATTATCTGAGCAAAACAAGAGCCCAGGGCCTCTGCTGGGACATGGATGGAGAGCTGCAGTTCTGGTGTGCTGCTTGTGTGTTGGAGAGGAAGGCTGAAGAGCCAAAGTTCACGTTTTACAAGAGTCCTGTGTGTACACTGTCATTAAAGATGCAAGGAAGGAAAAGCAGACTGTGCCAAAAAAGAGCTGTGATTTGACTTGTCAGCGACTGACCTGAATGGAAAGACTAACAAAGTTAAGGGCTAAAATTCAGCATTTGTCCCGAGTCCTCCTCCATGACCTGAAGACCACCCATTTCTTCTCCTAAATGTTCACGTTTAAACATTTCCAGTTGCACTGGATTTGTGACTTTTTCTGTCATCCTCTCCCTGACCACGTGAAAAGACAGACCAAAGAAAACATTTTCCTGATGCTGGAAGTTCCTGTGGGATGGGAAACACCTTTGCACAGAAGGAAGGGCTGCTTAGCATGGTGTGGAAACTGGGTTGGAAGTTGGTGGTGAGACTAGGATTCATGTAAGAGTAAATCTCCCCTACTTCATTTAAAGACTGTGCCGGTCATTGAAGGCAATGCTGTGAAGTCTGGGTACCATGATTAGGCACTAAAATATCCCATAGGGCAGGACTGATTTTTGTTTTAGCGGAGTATTTTTGGTGTATATTTTTTTATTATTACTTAATTTCATGTTGCACAGTGAGACCACAAACTCCAGTTATGCTTGGGATAGCTGGGAATGTGCCAGTCTCTAGCAGCAGTTTCTGTGCTGGTGTAAGTTAGGGAAAAGGCAGAAAATTCAAAAGCAATCCATGTAAGTACCTTGACAGGAGGGAGGAACAGAGCAGAAACAGGGCCTGCAGCTCCTCATCCGAAAGCAAGCCAAACAAAAGCAGCAGCTAGTGCAGTGAAAATGTCATGATTGCAAAGCACCAAGGAGGAAATCAACTTTAAGAGGTGGCAGAAGAACAGATTGTGGCATTTTTAAATTAAAGGTGTTAGAGGGGTTCCTGGAGGGAAGAGGCTGGGAGAAAAGAATTCATTATGGAGAGACTGACTGCACTGGTGAATCACCTGTATCGTCTGGGTCCATTAAACCTGTGTCTTACAATGCCCTCAAAATGCAGGCAGGATCATTCGGTGCCAGTGACAGCCTGTTTATCTAATCTCAAATGACCTTTAGCAAAGGGGACTCTGGAGGCAAGATGAGTATTTACAACCCCAGCGTTTCCCCTGCCACCACCCCTCTAATTGTGTGGTCCTGACTGGCGTTCAGGCAGGTTTATGTGATCGAGTGGCAGGTGGGTTTAACAGCATTGTTGGATGTCAAATTGGCAGTGGTGTTTTCTTTCACTTGAAACAAAAATGCAAAGGAGGGGAGAGCTGTGCACACGATGTGGAAAGACAGCGTGCAAAGGCTTCCATCTCAAGTGGCCTCTTTTCGAGTCATTGGGTAAACTTCAGGATCAGCCCCAGAACTGAAGCAACTCTCTTCGTCTGTGGTGTGAACTGGGAGCAACTTTAATAGAGCTGTTGTGGATTTATGTCTGGCCTAACCCTGGAAAAGTCACTCTGCATTTACATTTTAACTCAGCGCTGTCAGGCTGGACTATCTCCAAGAGGCTGCCTTGGCTTTGCTGCATAACATTTTTCAGCCGTTTCAAGTGCAATTGTTAATGGATATAGATAGGAAAATAGAATGAGTAAGTTCAATGCTTGTGAAAAATCAGAAAGCCAACACGAGCAAGGACTGAGTATGCATTCCCCCATCCAGTTGTGCTGACGTTCCTCTCTCCTTACTGCAATTCCTGCTCTGCCAGGTTTGTGCCAGGCCACCAGCCCTGTCCCAAGGATACTTTGCTATGGTCTTTCTTGGCTCTGAGGGTGGCAAGGCCATTGCTGCAGCCTCATGCTAAGTGAGCAAAAGGGAGGTGACTGTGTATCATAGGCTTCCCACAACAGCTTCCTCTCAAATGCCTCTTTGATCATGTGAATTCTCACCTACATCAAACTCTAAATTCTGCAAGGAGTGATTTTTGTTTTTTCAGTGGCTCCAGACCCAAGCTATCATCAGATCTGCTCCCCCACAATAATCCTGTACCTTGCAGATTTGTCTGCTTTACTGCAAGAGCAGGAGAAGGCAGTAAAATGTTGTCAGTTTTCAGCTTTAGACAGAGTTGATGATTTGCAGAATTTGCAACTTGCCACAAAAAAAAAAGATTGTTTTGTCAACAGTCGCATATCGTGGCTTATTCAGCTATACCAGGACAATTAATTATTTGAGTCTGCTGTCTATTTGTCAGAGCACTGTAAAGAAAAGTTTTGGGATGCATTGTTTGTTTAATCTATAGTGGCTTTGTGTGCTTCAGAATGGTGGATATCTTTTCTATTTTTCTTTCCTTTTTCTTATCTTACCCCTTTCTAAAGCTTTAATTCCTATAATCCGAACAGTCTCTTTTCTCTAGTTGCTGCTGATCAGTTATTCGCCAAAGATTAAATTATCTCGGATGGAAGGGCAGCAATAAATGCCCTGCAGCGTGGAGCTGGTGGCTGCAGCAGTCGGCCGGGGCGGGGAGGCGAAGCGCGACAGTGCGGTTGCTTGAGGCCTGGGCTCATCCCAGCTCTTCGTCAGCACTTGACGGAGATGGTGCGCGTAGGGAGGGAGCCGGACTGCTGAATAAAGACCTCCCAGGTGCGATTCAGCCCTGAGTCACTGTCTGTGTCTCCACTGCCTACAGCCATGGCAGTGGGTGACTAAACTCAGCTGGATGCCGAAGGGCAGGAGCCGGCACTGGGTGCCTCCCCTCCGGGGGGAGGGCCGCATCCTGCTGGGGTGTGCGGTCCCGGCTCCGAGGGCGTCAGGGACAGCAGAACTAAAGGGCACAGCTAGATGAAGCCGTCTTGTGAGTTGCCACACGGACAGCAGAGCTCAGGCAGGCTGCCCGCTGTCATCCCGCCCTAGAGGCGGTACCCGCTGCAGTCCCAGGTCCCTGTGTCCCAGCGGCACGGCTGCCCTTCTCCACGGCGGTGGAGCAAAGCGCGGGGCAGGGGCTGGAGCACTTGCAGGCGCTTCCCAGACCTTTTCTCCTCTTGCCTTCAGACCATGGGAAAACCATCCCCACGCCATGGCATGCCTTCCTCCAAAAGGAACATCTTTACGTGCTGGGGCTGTGGAAGTGGCAAGTATCCTTATGGCTGCTATTAGAAACGCTGCAGATCCCACAGACAGGTAGCATTCAGGTCACGAGAGCTTTGGCTGTATTCTCCAGGTGGCAGCTGCTATAAAGGAAACAGAAGTTTTGTTACACTTTTCTAAGGACCTCTAATAGTTTTGTTAGATCTTGGGGAACAGAGGGCTAAGGTCAGCAGCGAGTTGCCATAGCCAGTGCTGCAGAACTGATTTTATCATGAGAAAAATGACTGTTTATTAGTGCAGGGGAGAGTTGGGAAAAATATTTCCAGGGAGAGGGGAAGTATTTGTGAGTGTTGGCTTGCTCTAAAAGCTGTTCATGGACTTGGCTGGGTCTGTAGCTCCCTGTTGTCAACTGCCCATGAAGCCTGAGAGCAAGGAATGTTTGTTTCCAGAGGTTTCTTAGAAAGACATCCACTTGCACTTGGCAGAGGCGGGGCGGTGGGACCGTGGCTTCCTCTGGGTCGCTGGGGATTGTGTTTTGGTGTCTCACAGGGTGCCAGGCTGACCAAATCTGGTCCCTGCCTGCTGCAGCCACTGGGCTGAGTGCCAATGGGAACAAAAGAGCGTTGGGGGATTGTCACCTTCTTCATCAAGAGTAGGTCCTCCTCCTTTGCTTTTGGGGCTAACTCAAGGACAGGGCACCCCTCAGTTACACCAGAGGTCCTAACTGACTCTTTTACAGTTATACTAAAAAAAAAACCCCATGCAAAGTTTGTTTTCCAAACCTTTGTCTGGCTTCAGAGTCAGGCTCTCTACACAATTCCCAAATGTTTTGCTTCCAAAACCTTAATGTGAAGTCTTGGAAGTTTACCTAATCATCTGCATACAGAATTTGCTTAGCTCAGGTCTTTACTTTCTCCTTTGATTCAGTTTGCAATACAGCCTTCTATTCAAGATATTAATTTTGTTTTAACCAGCTGCTTTTATCCTTGAGACTTGAATGCCAGGCACCTTGTGGCAAACTGGGTGGCCACAGGCTGGGAATAGTCAGTGAGTGAGTTCAAAGGCAGTAAAAACATTTCATCTGTTCGAATATAGCTGTAGTCCCAACTACTGACTTTTTTAGTTCTCATAAAAGCTAATAATATTTAATTAATAAAAGTTTAAAAAGAACTCTTTTATAAACAGCATTGGAAGGATTTTGGTTCCAGTTGCTGAGGAGGTAAATGCCTCCGTGCCCCCTCCCCAGCAGTACATACTGGAAAAGTTTATGGCTGTGCTTGTTGCCTGTACTGACTCAGAGCAGCGGTCAGGGTGTTTTCTGTCACTGTGGGCCAATTGGTATAATTGCTTCAGAGGTAAAAAGTGGGACTTTTCAGAGAGAAGTGTTGTCGTTAATCTAGTGTTCCTGCTCACCCTGCCTCGGCTGCTTGCATGGGGTATGGGAGTCGGGGTGGTGGAGTAACTCACTCAAGGTAGTCTTGCTTTTAATCTTTTGTAATTAGAGCATCTTCTCAACACTGAAATACAAAGTTCACTATCCTGCCCAAACTTCTATTGTTACTAATTATAATTCTGGCTATTCTTATTCTCTGTACAAATATTCAAAACTATTTAAAGCTATTTATGTTTGGAAAGGTTGTACTCTGTACTGGGAGGCAGGGCTTTGCATTACAGAGCAGTCTTCTGCACAGGGTGGCTAATTTTTCTGGGATGCCATGACACAACTAGTGTGGCTACGCAAGGATTTAAGCAGAGCGTTTCACTGCTGTTTAAAGGGCTTTGGGGTTTTTATTCCTTATTCAGGTATCTAGCATTGAACATGTGAATTATGATACAGCTTTGCAAGTCTGTGTTCTTGGTAGGCTTTCTGTTCCACAAAGTTTAACAAGTTGTTTTATGAGACCATGAAAACTTTTTAATCCACAGGATCCTATGGCTGGTTCAACAGCGTCCTAGCCCTCCTCTCTGTGCTGCAGCCACCATCACAGCCCAGAGCTGCGGTTCTCTGCGGGACCAATGCAGCAGTGAGCAAGCACCGCTCTGGTGAGAAAAGCAGCATATTTGCAGAGCAGCAGACAGCACTCACCAGCTGTAGTCACAGCCAGGCTGATCTTTAAGATAAATGTTATTTAAATTGCTGTATCTCAGCTACTGCGGGAGCAGTACACCTCAGCTTAGCATGCTAAATATACCTTATTAATTGCCTCGCTCTTTACATACACCGGAGCTTGATGCATCATTAAATACATTAGGAACATTTATTCCTGGAGGTTTTGTTTCTTACAGAAGTATTCCAGTTCTTAATGGCCCCTCTGTTTGGAATCAGGTTGGACCTGGAGTATTGCAACTTGTCCTGTTTTTCCCTTAGCAAGGCACAACAGTACAGTGTCACAGTATCTATATTGAAGCACATCATGCTTGTACAAAAGCAGCATCGTTAGACTGGAGGAGTAAATACCTTCTGAGAGTATTTAGTTCTATTTTTCTGTATTGCTACATTATCTAAAGGCTGTAACTGAGGTTGCCCTTGCATTGGGCAAAGGGAGAGACAGCCTCCCAAAGTGCAGTTTGCAATCTAAGTAGGCAGTTAGACAAGTGTTAGGTTATAGCCCATATGCAGGTCAGAAACTGAGACCCTTTCATTCAAGATAGTTCGCAGCGTGACTCACTTCAGAAAGCACAGGGAGTAAAACCCAAGTCCAGTTTCTTGCTTATCGCCTTTGCTGTAAGTCTGGAGTAAGAACTGTGAGAACTGTGCCAGAGTTCCTGCTTTCAGACCAGCATATAACGGGCCCAAGAAGAGAATCTGAGAGCTGTGATCAGCCACTCCAGAAACCCACCCTGCACTGGGTTCTGAATGGAATGTCTCTTTGAATACCTTCATTCACTCTTTCTGGGCTTGTGTGCATCCGTAGGAGAGGACAAGAAGGGACTTTGAAGGTGCAGGGGGGCAGGAGCTGCTTTTGCATTCTTTCAGAAATGCCTCCCTGTATCCATAGTGCTGCAGGGAAGTAAAAGCTGGAAGAGCTTTTCTTTCTGCTGGGAGCAAACCTGTCCTGGAATATAACCTTGGCTTCACTCCGTATCACCAACTAGAAGTGTTCTGGGGAATGGGCTTGCTTGACTTGGAGCTGAGGAGGTTTTTTTCCTACTCTAAATAGCATCTTTTTTATTGAGAGCCTCTTCCTTGTTTATAGCCCTGTTTGTTTTTTGCTGTAAAAGATGGTGAAGCACCATGCACAGCAGTATTAGTTCTACACACCGGGTTCAGCCAAGCTCTCCGTTCTCTTCCAGTGCCGCAGTGCATGAGGAGACATGGGCTGGGGTTGTAAAGAGTGCTCTGCTGTGGAACAGGGCCAGCAGGCTCTGCGAGCCCCTCACAGACACGTTCCTAGGGCAGGCTGCGATCAGCCTCTGGAGCATCTCGCATCTGCAGAACCTCAGCCCCTTGGTATTCCTCTTGAAACAACCGATTCCTTCGGGCAGTTTCTAGTCTGCTTCCTTCCCTGACTGCATTTGTAAAGGAAAACACAACAGCAATCACCAGGCAACACATTATTGTATTATTCATGCCCTGTAGTTGAGAGTGATTGAGGTGGGGAAAAGGAGGAGAAAAACCCTGCAAAATTCATTACAGTTTCAACACCACAGAACCTCATGGGATTTGGGATATTGTGGCTTTAATTGGAGCTAATGGGTCCCTGTTGCGTAAGAGATGTCTTTGAGTGGATGTGCGGAATGGCTGCGGTTCCCTGCTTGGAGCGTTGGGGTGATCAGAATCCCACCTGCCTGGTGCAGGTCTCTAAAGGAGGCAGCATGAGGCATTGGGAAGCCCTGGGAGTGAGCTACAGCAACGACCTACGCCGTGACACACCGCTTTGCTCTCGTGGCCTCAGTACCTCTTTACACTTGTTCTGTCTTTTCTCTTGAGCTTATAGATTGTGGGGCAGAGGCTTTCCTACCCATTGCCTCCTGCGGTGCCTGACACGTGTCAGCTCTGATGTCAGCGATTGCTGCAGTACTTAGGTGGAAATACAAAGGAATTATTGTAATCTGTTTTAGCACAGACATACCGTAAGCACAAGCGCAACTTCTCAATTCAAGGCAATGATTTAATTGTTGAATACAATTAGGTACGTTACTTTGTTTTACAAAAATACTTTTGTATTTCCCAGTCTTTACGTAGGGAAGGAGATGCCTGTCTGTCCGAGGTATTTATAGACCCATTATCTTGGTACGTGATACGTGTTTGCCCTTGCGCTGCCTGTTGGTTATTAGGCATAGTTGTTTTTCCATTTTGCAGGGTGTGGGGAGAGGGAAGGTAAATGCAGACTGCTTGATGGCTTCTTCATGAGGAACTTAAGGTGAAGCAACACTCCTGCGTCTTCTAGAACCCTCTAGTTACTGGGTCATCCTCCTGTACAGAAATGACTAAAGTGTCAATCCTGCCACTGAATCTTCAGGTGCAAGTCCCAGGGCCACAAACAAAAATAGTTTTACTAGAGCTTTCTTCCAAAAATCCTGCTCTTTAACAGAAGACCACTGTATGGCTTCTCTATGATTTTCCCATATGCTAGCCTGTCTGCTTTGCAGCCGTGTCCAGCCATGCTGTCGAACACCACCAGTTTCAGCGTGACTCCCCAGAGATGCAGAAGGTGCCTTCGGGTGGATCAGTTTAGTAAACCAGGGGTCTTTAGTTTCCCCTCTAGTGAGGGCTGATGGCTGCATAGGACAGTGCAGAAGGTGGCCCTGTAACCATCAGCAGGATGCTGGTTACTGATACTGTCTTTGAAACATGATTGTCAGAGAGTGACCTCTGACTGATAGAGCCCCTAAAGTTGGATAGTAAGTAAAGAATGAGCAGGGCTGGCTAATTAACTTCCATTCCAAGCTGGATTGTTTTCTGTGCTCAAGCATGTTTTTTTCCAGATTTAAATTGATTAAGAATATCAGCACAATGACAAAATGCTGCTTTTGAAGTCAGACTTTTCACAATAAATGGTTATTTGTTTTTTTGCACAAAAATATTAGTTTATCCAGGGTGATGCAATTCTTTCACTGTCCCCTTCCACCTTCACTACTGCCTGATTTGTGCATGTAGTTTAATTAAAATCGTACAGTATTTCCACAACTTGGTATGTCTCTGCTGCTAGCCTTGTATTTGATTTATATACAGCATTCCAGTGAAACTGCCTGGAAAAATTAAATAGACATGAATCAACTTGCCGCAGGCTTTTGAAATCAAACATTTCACAGCTAACTCCCTGCAGACATTTCCTTTCAGCCTGATGCAGGATAAATGTTACTGTAAGCTACTAAGCACAGGGCTATGTTAAAATGCAGTCATTAGGTTTGGGTTTTATAATTGAGGTTGTTTGCCAAATCATAGCTTAGGAGCCAGGGAACACTTTGATTCATTACTTATGATTATATGATTATTAAAAAAAGAAAACCAAAACTACTTGGGCTATTAGACTTCAATTTTTTTGTCTTGGCCTTTGGAATGAATCTGAACCGGTGGCAAATGTCAGACATTTGTAAAAACAGTTTCAGTGTAACTGTGTTTGATGAAGCTATTGTAAATGCTTTCTCGGTCTGTGTTTTATCTGGAGGCGTAAGCTGTTACCTCTTAGACAGATATTTATTCTTAGCTGAGCTGCAGCTCTTTTTGGAAGCTTAGTACATCGTAAACAAAGCTAACTCTTTATCGGAATCTCAGCTTTAGTCTTTATCAGTGTGACTTAAAATAGACCAAAACAAAGTATCATGCAGGGGAAAACCTGAAACACTGTGCTGTTATTCCATATTCACATACACGTCTTTCTTAGGACTAAGAATGAATATCAAAAACTGAAAGCCAATTCTCTGCCTTTTAGTACGGAGACTCAAAACAAGGAGACCAGAGACCGCTGCTGGCCCTGAGCATCCTCCGTCAGCAGTGCTGCGCTGAGTTCTGCCAGCAGACGGCTGCGTCAGTCCCAGCAGCAGCTACGAACCTTGTCTTGAATTTCCAAAAGGAGAAGCAGAAAGGGGAGAAATGTCCTTTGTGCCTCCTGGAGTGTCTGCTGGGAGCCCACCAATTCCCAGGCACAGCCACGTATTGAGATGCATTTTTCATTCAGAGCTGGTGAAGGGTCTAGAGCACAAGTCTGATGAGGAGCACCTGAGGGAACTGCGGTTATTTAGGCTGGAGAAGAGGAAGCTGAGGGGAGACCTTATTGCTCCCTACAACTACCTGAAAGGGGGTTGTGGTGAGGTAGGTGTTGGTCTCTTCTCCCAGGTAACAAGTGATAGGACAAGATGAAATAACCTCAAGTTGTGCCAGGGGAAGTTTAGATTGGATATTAATAAAAATTTCTTCACCGGAAGGGTTGTCAAACAGTAGAACAGACTGCCCAGGGAAGTGGTTGAGTCACCATCCCCAGGGGTGTTTAACAGACATGTAGATGTGGTGCTTAGGGACAGGGTTTAGTGGTGGACTTGGCAGTGCTAGGTTGATGGTTGGACTTGATGATCTTAAAGGTCTTTTCCAACCTGAAGGATTCTATTGTGTTCTATGACTCTACTCTGGTGTTAGTCACAGTGGAGCTTCTGAGAGGTCTCTCATCATTCCTGCCTCATGGTAGATGGGAGTTAATCAAGAATTACCAGCATCATGGAAGACAAAAAGAGCCCACTGTGGGATATGGACTCAGCTGTGTCCTTTCAATAATTTACCATAAGTCCTGGGCTCTAATAACCTAATCACAAAGATTTGGGGAAGGAGGCAATGAATTTGTTTGTTTCCTCCCAGCCATAGGTGACATTAAAGTGAAGAAAGAAAAATTAATCCCCTTCTCTGATTTGTCTTATAAAAAATATGCAAATAGTATTAGGGGCTGATCAAAATGCTAGTGATTACTAAGATTGCTAAGAGTGAATACTAAAGCAGTTCCTCTGGAAAGCAATGCTGTTGTGGCTTGTGCCAGTTGTGAAGATGTCTTCTGCTGTCAGATAGCTAAATGCTGTAGGCTGGAATTACCTTTAAGGTCGTCCATGGAAGTACGTTGGTCCCATCAGGAGAGTTTGACTGAGGGATGCAGGGCATGGCCCTGGTTAGGACAGTTTAGGCAAACTGGGATGCTGAACGCAGGGGGTAAGAGGTGAGCTGAGCTCTTTCAGAGAAATGCAGAATGGTGCTTGAAGGGAGCGGGGATGCAATATCTGACCCAAAGACATTAACTTGGCTTGATAGATACCATGTTGTGAGCTACACCGTGGGGATTACTTCTCTGTGCTGTCTGCTGTCATGAGTGGGAGAGTGTAGTGTGTGTCTCTGTGGCGTTCTGCAGACAGAAGGCAGCAGTCTGAGCTGGCTGGATGTGCTTAGGGAGCCCAGACTCTGGGCTCTGGTGGAAGGGAGGAACTGGACTTTGAAACAGGCTTTCATGGTCATGAGACCTCCATCCTGTGCTGCAGGCCAGGCTGCGTGGGACTGCCTTGCAGCCACTGCCAAGACGCCGTGCGTAGCCGCGCAGCGGAGCTGCAGCTGCTCCAGAGCGCAGCTCGCGCGCGGTTACTGCTTAAACCACCGCACCTTGCTTGCGCAGCAGAAACCGAAGGCAAAGGTGAGTTGGTAAAGGAGTAGGAAGGCCTGGAAGCAAAGCAGAAGATGTGTAAAGGAGGAACGGACTGATAATGTGTTGGTGGATCATAAACTGGAGGAGCAGGTGACAAGCGTGTTTGGGAAGCGTTAAAGCAGGTTCCTCGCTGCGTGCGGAGCTGGCGTGGTTTGCCAGGCGGGTGTCAGCCATCCCTGCCTTCCTGACCTCCGGAAATCCTGCTGCGTGGGAGAGAACCTGTCATCTCATGTTTGCAAATGCTTTTCAATTTAATACATTTTAATCAGAAAATTAATCAGAAAACACCAATTCAGCAAGATAATTGAACAATGAAGAGACACGATAATTACTGTTTAGTCTAATTAACTTTGTTAAGTCTTTATTGGGAACAGAGACTTCCTGAGTGAAATTTATTAAATGGATCTCCCTGGAAAACAGAATCCCCATCAAAAAGCCTTTGTTCCTCTTGCTGTTTGTTAGGAATTGGGTGCCTGTCTTTAAATCATGATTAGGGAAGCCAGCGTGTGGGTTTTGGGAAAACTGTAAGTTAACATTTCAGTCCAATCTCCTACATCTTCAATTCATTTACAACTCTCTAATCCATTGCTCTCCTCCTCGCTTCTTCCCAGGCAGGCAGGATTTGATTGCCAACAAAATCTACGGGCCTGCGCAGCCCTACGGTGCTGCATCCGCATTCAGCTTTGTTCCCATCTCTCATCTTCAGGAATGTAGAAAATGGACAAGTGACTGGGGATTATCAGCAAAGAAAGGCTGAGGCGCTTTTCTTTGCTGTGGTAAATATATATAAAAGTACCAAAACCTTTGGTAGGGCTCTGACAGAATGGAGCTCCTGGGAAGCCTCCAGCACTTGACGGGCACATGAAGGGGGTATGTGGTCCTGTGATCAGGATCACGGGGGCTGGGGAAGGCTGGGTCTGAGGCGGAGAGGAGTCAGGGTAATTGGGCATTGTCAGAGCCATGATGTTACTACTGAATATTTGTGTAGGGCCAGAAAATTTAACCTCGGTGAAAAGCCTTCAGGAACGAAACCTGCCTTCGTGTCTGTTTTGTGCTCCTCGGCTCTGACCTCTGTCCTTGCAGGCTCTCAGAGGACTCAAATAAATAAGCTGTGTTCAGTGAAGAATATTAACAGGCGTAAGGAGCAGCATACACCTGGGCACGGATGAGCATGAAAGAGTCAGTCTGTCTGGTCCAGTCTCTCCTCTGGTTTTGCTTTGATTTCCTGGTAAGAGTGTAGCATTAAATATTTATAATTTCAGAATGGAGGATTAAAAATAAATATTGAAATGAACTTGATTGGCTTTTGATCTGCTGAGAGAGCCCTTTGTCTGGCCACAGTCCAATACGCAACTGACCCACTGGCAGCTTGTGCATTATTCATGTTAGGTTAGGTCAGGAAGATGAGAGAGACTCAGGATATTGACCCTTTAGGAGAAGTGTGAAGGAATGTGATTTAATAATCTGTGGCTGGTGGGGTTATCTTCTCCAGGCAGTGAGATACAAACCAGAGGGAACTCATGAGCTTAGATCCCGCTCTTAGTTTCAGTCATACCAAACCTGAGACATCCTTTTCTAGCCAGGGATTTACATCCATGTAGCTGGGCAGAATCTAGCTTCCCTGGGGACAAGCCAATCCCTTGGCTGTTTAAGGTGAGCCTATTTTGTTTTCTGTCAATGCTAATTGTAAACCACAGAATTACTTTTACAGTAGAGCAGGTCTGTCTTTTCCAAAATCCAGGTATTTTAATGAGCAATTTTTAATGAGAAAAATGCTCTGAAAGAATGTTTTATTACTTCTCTGTTTCTCACAGGCTCAGTAAGCATTGAGAATATCTCAGGCTGTACCCAACGCACTCTGCCTTGCTTCAGACCTTAATGTTTTCATTACAACTAGGGTACAGGATTGCTCCCCGCAAATCCTGTTATCTCCTACAGTTAATTTGTGCAACTAATAGCCTGAGTGTTTTGAATTTCTCGTCAGTGAATGGGATTGTAATTGAATTTCTAATTTATTTGGACCAGTTTATAATTAAAGTAAGTACTCTCTCACTTACCGTTGTACGTTGCTCTTGGGTTTTTCCACCCATGTCCTGCTTTTGAGGCTGCAATTCAGCCCTGAAGCACAAGGGAGACAACTTCATTACTGGTCTTTTTTTCTGGGTCACCCAGTGACAGTCGTTGTTGGTTGCACTGAAGCACTGTGTATTTTCACAACTCAAGACGTGGGTCTGTTGGAAGAAAAACGTTCTTGGAGAGTGCAGCCTGAGAGCCTTGCCTCGTCGATTATTTTCTTCTTTCTCTTATCTTTCAGTTAATTGTTCTGTAAACACTGCTGGTTACTGTAGGATCACTGCACCGATCTGGCAGCAGCCTTCACCAGGGAGAGGCAACTAATGGTTTTTCTAGAGGGGCAACCCTTGAGAAATCTTCTGATTTAGTTTTTCCCTCCCATCGTCTCCTGTGGCATCATATAGAAAGTAAAATTGCTAGGGCTTTAAAACACTTCCCTGGCTGAACAAGAGAGTTGTTTATTATTAAAGAGGGACAATTGGGCAAGGTTAAAAGCTGTGAAATGAGAGGCAAAAATAAAAAGTTGAAACTAAGAGAGGGCAGGAAGGAAGGAGATGATACTACAGCATGGTATTTATACAGAGCAATATTTGCAGTTAGAAGGTGGAAGAAAAGCAGAATAATTCTTTTTCATTTCCTTTTCCTGCAGCCCTTCCAGGACAAGTAAATTGGTATTTTCTCCTTCAGAAGGAGGGACAGGAACTGGTGAACTCACTACTTTTGTTTCAGCCCAGTTTGGTGGCCATGCAAATGATTTGACTCACTATGCCTTGAAGATACATAGCATTAACCTTTGTGAAGCCAACACTGGTGTTCTGCAAATCACATCTTAAAACTGTTCTTTGCTGTGCTGCCCTAAAAACTAAAATCCCTGTGGCAGCAAGTATCTTTTTGTCTTGTGCCTGTACAGCAAACAGCACAGCGTGGGATTCAAGAGCACAAGGGAAAGGGCAGGGGATTCCCTAGCCACCAAGACAAAGCAAATAATTAAGAATATCATAAAGCCTTACTAGGGGCTTCAGCCTATTCCTCAGGGTAGTTTTCCTCCTGTAGATAGTCATCATTTGGGCTGTGCTTAGAAAACCCCAAAGACAGTCATACTGTGTTGGGTCTGCTCCCAAAATCTTATTCCACACCTTCCATCCCGTACTCGACACCGACGCAGAATGGAAGCTGTACGTAAGCCTCACTCTAACAAAGAGCATGGGAATATTCCCAACAAAGGCTGTTCCTTCCTAAACTCCGAGAGCCTTTGTGTTTATGCTGTGACATAGGAGATTTTCCTCACCTCACTGTTCAGAGCCACAAATACTTTTGCTGCTCAATAGGTAGCAAGTCACAGTCTGCTGAAAAACTTGCACCATGCTGCTCGGTTTTATCCTGTACCCTGCAGAACAGCTTTTTCACAGCTACTTGTGCAGCCTATTTCTTTTGTCATAAAACTTCTAGTGCTGTGCCTACAGCACTCACCTACATGTCTAATTTCACTTCACCGTAACAGGCAGGCTACAGAATCTTTAATAAATGCTCACTGGTCATTAAAGCTGTATTTACAGAGACTTAACAGCTCTGTAATAGGCATAGAACTTGCTCTGCAGAATTGTTACTGCATAAATATATCAGAATAAGCAGCTGGTAGTTAAAAGCTTTGTAATGCATGGAAAGCTGTAATTTGCTGATTAACAATGGTGATTGTAATTGTATTGCAATATCCATTTCCTAGCATCACCAGAAACCTGACCCATCTCCAAAAGGGTCAGATCAAAGGAAAACACTGTTAGAGGTGCAGGAGAATGACCAATAGCTGGAGGAGTTTTGACCCCTAATGTTGAATTGGTCGCAGTGGAGACGGGTCTTTGCAGCGCTGCAAGCCAGCTGTGGCAGGACTGGATTCTCATGATGTAGGTCAGTGTGTGTCTCCTGTCAGCACAGCTTTGCACCAGCTAAAGATCTGGTTCTTCATCGCCAAAGCTCAAATTCATGGCAAGCTAACAAAAGCTGTGCTTTCTTTTCTATTCTCACTAATTTTCCATTGCGAACTTGTTGGAGTTCCTTAGCAAGTCACTTCACCCCCATCTGTCTCTTCCTTCTGGGCTTTGCCGTTCAAGGTCACTGGCATTTCAGAATGCTGTTTGCTTGGAACCTGGTGTATGTCAAACTGTATTTTTTCTGAAGCTTCCGTGTACTTCTGCAGTATAGATTAATACACTGCTGAACTCTTTCTAACTTCCAGGATTTCAGTAGGATGTAGGTTTACCTTTTGCATGAGCAGCCCTTTCACCCAAAGGTGTCATCAGGGTCTTTTAGTCTTCATTTTAAATTATATTATGCCCCTGTATGAAAAAAGAAGGGAGGGGAGGGGGGAAGAGAGAACTTGGGAACATAAATTAAGCCTTCAAATGCATGTGCAGTTCTCTGTGACACAAACTTTGCTCTTGGGGTTTATGATGCTAATAAAATACTATTCACTGCTAACAGCTCTTTCCTTTCTAGCCTCACAAACTGAGACAAGTAAGTGCATGTATTGAAGGAGTTCACATTTTATGTCTCTCTGCATCAATATGGGCCTGTGTTATTGACATTTTTAGGTAGAAACTGGCTAGTCGTGCCTGGACTATATTAACTATTGCTTATTATTTGGACTGAGGACCCAAGCCCTCCTTGTTCTAGGTGGTTGTACATACAAATCAAGATTACTTGTATCCCAAAGAGCCTCTAAATATTAGGAGAGACAAGAACTAGTAGGATAAAAAGATGCAGTGAGCCAGTTTGTGTAATATGATGGGGAACAGCACACACAGTCACCGCGAGCATTGGCCTTGGACTGTGAGGGGGAAACGTTAGGCAGGGGTTTCCAGCGGGTTCCCACGTGTAGAGGAGGCACAGAGGTTCCTTCAGGAGAGCCTTACCCGCAGGCGTTAAGGAGAAAACCACAGCAAATGGTCCACTCTGTCCCAAACGAACCACTTGACCAAAGGGCTTGTATTTTTGCTGAGGACCTGGACTCTCCTTTGTATGGTCTTAGATTTAAGCTGTCAGGTACTTATAAAGACAGTTATTTTAAGGGATCAGCAATAACAGTTTTTTGTCACCTTTAAAATAAATCATGTTAGAAACTGCCTGAGCAGACCAGCATAAGTAATTAGAGTCAAAACCCTGGACATGTTCCCTCACTGGCTCCAGCACCGCTTATGAATTTCAGAACTACTATTCCTGATGAAACATTTGTTCTTTTGTTGCAAAATCTGGAGTGGCCTGGTTGGGAGACTGCTAATGGTGACTTCATCATGGTGCTTGGCACCTTGCTGAGGGCATCCAGGCAAGATCAAAGTGAGTCCCAGACAACTTGTCCAGGAAAGAGAATGGGGAGTCAAGCCCCATCTCTTAGAAGATATGGATTTAAAGACCAGTAGATTTAAAGACTAGATTTAAAATCTAGATTAGTCTAGATTTTTGCATTAGAATCTGTGATCTCTCTAATCCAAGTTTGCCCAGCGTCTTGGACAATGTCATGTGTTTTCTTCTTGTTTTCTTGCTCAGCTTCTTGCTGAGCTGGAATAATGACAAATGCCTCTGATCCAGAGATTCATGTATGGAGCCATTTGGGGAAACTGCAGTGGAAACCCGATGCAGAAATCAGCCCCCAAAATGGAATTAACCTTTAGAAAGATCTCATAAGTGGTTCGTACCCTTCAAGGTATTCTGGGAATCATTGATAATACAACTCAGCTAATGTAAGCATTTTTCACATTGATAAGGAAGAGTCAAATTCAGTTCTCCGTCATAGGAGTGCAGGGAGAGGGCGGAGTAAACCTGCGGAAGGTCTCTTTTCCCATCTTGTTGGATGGAATCTTCCTGGATTTCACTCGGTGCTGCTCTGATGGGTACAGCCCCAGCTCCACTGAGAGTGGGGGAGTGGGTCTGTCCCAGTGGGAATGCTTGAGCTGGCATGTAGTATGCAGTTTCCTTAGGCCTAGGAAACCTCTGCACTTAATTTGCTCTCTTTTTAGGACCTAGACTTGTTCCTAAAAGTAGAGCTTTATTCTTCATGTTCACTGTTCTAAAGGACAATGACAGGAGCAAGAGAGGGAGAAAATGTTATAAAATGGGACATTTTGTTACCGCATTCACTGCACATCTGGGAGCTCTTTAGGTTCATAATTGCTGCATAATGCTGGTCACAAGCTATAGGCTCATACACATCCTCTTGGAAGCTGTTGCAATGCTGTAGCCCCTGCTTTGGAAATTGAGCATGACCTATCGGTCAGGTATACAGCTCACAGAACAGAAAACTCTTGGTTCCTTCTCTTGCTCCATGACATCTTGGCCAGGCCACTGCTATGCTGGTTTTTGAGGCTCTAAAAGCCTCATTGCTCCCAAATCCACTGACAAGTGGAGGGAAGTGCCTTCTTTAAGTCCTAAAGAGAATTCTGTGGTGAGACTGAATGTCTAGCTCCCTGCAAGGCTGTGACACTGGGAATCAGATGGGGAAGCTCCTCTGTGTAACTGTATTTTCTCTGTTGCAACCATCAGCTTATAATGACGTAGAGAAATTATTCCATTGGTTTTGTTATTTAAGGAGGAAAATCTGACCACAGAAACGTGTTATCCGGCAACTTGGATGTGATTAAGAAACAGCCACTGTCCTATGCGTTCCCTTTCTTCTCTTTCAGCAAAAGTGGGGGGAGGAATTAAAAATACTTTGTTGAATTTCCTCACTTTTTAAAATGCAGTTTAAACAGAATTTATAGGGGGGAAGCCTGGTTAAGATGCTTCCCTACCTTTCCTTGGGATTGTGTATGTCTTAATTAGTTAATCCCAAATTTTTGGGGACCCTCATCCAAAAGGCAGGGAAGACATGCCAGTCAGTTCCGGGGATAACTGCATGCAGCATTTGCTCCCCTTGCCAGTGGCAGGGAGGCAGAGCGTATTTTGGACATACGGTGTCTGATAATGGATGAACGCAAGTTTAAAGCAAAGATTATTGGGTAAACTTAGCCATCCATAATTAAAGTTACCATCTTAACTTGGAAGTCATGTCTGTCCATGCCACATGGTGAAGATGATAAATTGCAGTGAATTTGTGATCTGGAGCCATCAAATTTCCTCCCTGTCTTTCTTAACCTTGGGACAAATTAAATCAAATGCTGCTGTGAAGCCTAAAGACATAAAATTTGTTAGCTGTAACAGTGTATTCTGCCAAGCAGTCAGAACTGCCTAGTATTAATTACTTTATTCAGTAAGTTAAACAAATGCTGTGGTATCCAGATTCAGGGGGAAGCCACCCAGGAGCATATACAGGATGCAAAGATATTCCTGACGGTGAACATCCAAACTCTAGTTGCTAATTTGCTGTGGAAAGCAATAATCTGTTCTAAAGCTGCCTCCATTCCTGAGCGATATCCTACCAAATATGAGCATCATTAATAGGACTGCTTGAACAGTGCATCAGAACAATAACCACTTGTGTGCTGAGGGGGTGGCTGCTGGAGGTCCTTCTTTGCACCAGCTCTCCTCCGCTGGAGCAAGCAGCACCAGCTGAAGGTGGTGCCCCCTCATCCCAGCCCTCAGACTGCTTTGCTGTGCTCCCCAGCTGTGATTCATTGCCCACAGCTCTGCAAGCAGAAGGAAATGCCTGAATGTCTCCTCAGCTGCAGCAGATACAGCCAGGGAGTCCAAAGCTCCCTAATGCACAGCTTGGGGTAATCCTTGCTGCAGCTGGCAGTGGGCTGGAGGTCCCGTATCCGGTTTCTTTCCCAGACAAAGCTGTGAAGATTGTTTTTGCCTACAAAAAGTATCTTTCAAAAGAGACCCAGGTCTAGGCTGGGAGGCACCAGCTGATGGAGAGTCTACCACTCCCAGGTTGTTCCAATGATTCATTACCCCGTTTAAAAAAATGCAAGTATTATTCTGAATTCAAATTTGGCTGCCTTTAATTTCCACTAAGATATTCTCTCTGTGCTCATCTCTGTTAGATTAAAGAGCCCTCAGTATCTGATAGTTTCTTCCTGTGAAAGTGCTTGTGCACTGTAATCAAATTATCTTTTGAATTTCTTCCTGATAAGTTAGAGAGATTAATCTTTTCACAGTCTTCAGAGGCATTTGTTTCCATGAGTCTGAGTCACTCCCATGCCTTCTCAGCACCCCATCTGCAGATTTGTGTCTGGCATCAATACATGGATACTGCAAATAGCAGTCAGTGCTGTTACGCTGAGCTCAGAAGTAGCCGGCGGCCCGGGGCGTTGGCTCAGGCGCTGCTGGTGCTGATGCTCTGTGCTGGCCCAGGAACCAGCCTGGGATGTCGCACCGGTGCAAAACGAGTCAGAGAACCTGGCTGCCTGCATCTGGCTGCTGCGGGGAAAACCTGTACGAAGCAGTTGTGGTGTTTGAAACCAGATTTCATTTGCAGCAACACCTTTCTAATGCAAAGCTGTTATTAATGAATCTGGGGGAAACCAGCCAGAGCGCTCCTCATAAGTCTTGATTTGAAATGCTTTTTCACTGTTCTATGTCTCAGTTCAACTTCGATCTGTCATTTTTTTTCCTCCGCTATTTCTTTCCTTTCTGGTAGAAGATGGAGAACAGCTGCTGTGAAAAAGGTGCTAAATAGGCACCTGATTTATTGTCTTCATTATTTACCGAAGCAGCCGTGTTTGGTATTATCCTCTAGGCAGTCAGCGCATGTTTGTATTCAGTCCAGTGCTATGAGCTTGGTCCTGCACCAGGAGCTGGGTGTTTCTGTTCCAGAGTGCTCTTCAGCCTGGTTACTGGGATGACCATTGTCTAGCTTATTAAATCCAAAGCAAAGCTTTTTTTTTATGAAGACCCTATTAAAAGGTTTAAGAACTGTGTCTATTTTTAGAAAAGTTCAAGTATTAAAATGCAAAAAAGGAAAGAGAAGCGAGGTGGGCAGGGAAGTTGCTCTTGCAGTTCGTGCTCTCTCAGCTCATTAGCTCTCTCTGCCCTGAGCAGCATTGCACACTTGCTCTGGTATTAAACTTAATTTATACCATAAAAAAGCAGGGGGAGAGTTAAAAAAAAAAAAAAAAAAGCAAAAGCTCAATCCTGCCAGATGCTGAGTGCTTTCTGGTGAAGCGCTGAGTTGGCAGAAGTCAGAGCTGCTCAGCACCTCTCGAAACACTCCTCCTGCTTTATTGTCAGTTAGTCTGCAGGGCTGGCCATAAAACGACACAGGAGATTTCCAATAAAACGAAAGTCGTGTCCAAGTGTTAAGATACAGATACTTCACTGTACTGAGTCATTCCAGAGGGTGAAATGCTAATTTGCTATCAATCCTATGGAGGGGGGAAAAAAGATGTTATGGCAGAGGAATACAGAGCTCTGACACCCAGCAGGATGGAGATGAGAAGTGGGGGAGAATGTTGTTAGCCTGAGAGACACCCCCGGGATACACTCTGTTGCTGTCCCATGACTATAGGCTCCAGTGGGTTGTGTCAGCATCGCTCTGGGGAGAGAACAGGCTTTCGAAGGAGCATTTAGACTTTAGTGTCGTCGCTCAAAATTACTGCCATGCATTCTGGCCCAACACTTCCTGGCCTTATTTATAACATGAGGCAGCAAACAGCATCTCTCTGGAGGTTTTAAAGCTGAAAGTAAACTGTAGGTAGCTAATGTTTTGCAGCATGCATAAGGTGATGCAACAGTGAGGCGGGTGGTCACTGCCAGCTCCCTCGGTACCCACCTGATAAGAGATAATCTTCTTCCAAAGGGTTATTTGTGTCTCAGACGGTCCTGGGGCTATACAGCACGTGGTAGGTGACTGCCTGGCTCTCCCTGGAATGGTATATGGTAGGTAAAAAACTCTTCTGGGCAGAAGCTGCCTCCTACCTTGAATATGATCCAGGACTTTCTTGCCAAGCACGTGTCCTTGATCTTTGCTGTAAGCTCAAATCCTAATCAATAGTAATAATTAACAGTAACAAATGCAGAAGCGGGGAGCAGAGCCTTACGGTTATGTGACTCGGGATTGCAGGTGCCTTACTAGCACAAGGCCATGCAGTACTGGTGCGGTTACTTGTGTGAGGGCTGCAAAACTGTGGCTGCTGCGACCTACAGCAGCTCTCTGCTTGTTCCGAGAGCCGCTGGCTCGGCCTCTCACTGAGCAGGACTGCCTGGAAGGGCTGGAGCATCAGTGAATGTGATCGTGACTGAGGTGGAGGCTGAATCAGGAGAATAGTTTCCTTTTTAAACCAGAAACTTAAGCAGCAGGTTGAGTTTTACAGAGTCCCACAGTCCTTCAGAAGGCACCATGTGCCTATAAACAAGCAGCTCCATCTCTCCAGTACACCATCAAATCCCTCAGTAACGATCATCATGACAACTATAAACCTGTTGTTTCTCTGTGATTTACTGAGCTGGTGGAAAAGGTGGGGCTGCTGTTTTATTGGGATGATCAAATGTTTGCAGAGGGAAAATACAATCTGCATTCCTCCAAGGCGACTTTTATACATTGAATCGTGAATACATTTCCTTTCCCATTAGTAATGTAACGTTGTAGGACACAGAAACACTTCTTCAAAGTGACTTTTTTTTAAAGTAGTGTAAAGTCCTGACTCCATGAGAGTGAATGCAAGAGCCCGTGCAGCCAGTGGAAAGCTAGCATGGAAGCCTTCCCCGAACAGTGTATCCCTAGGTTTTATTTTTCTGGGACAATTTTGGAAGTTTGAGTTTTCATTCCTAGTTAGCATGAAGCCACATTGCAGAATGGCAGAAGCCTCCACAAAGCAGCATTTTCCTTCTCCGGACAGCTCTGATAATCACCTGTCCTGCCCTCCTGAGATGTTGATCGTGTGCCGGTGATAATGGTGCAGAGGGGAAGTCGAGCAGCCACGGCATGTACAGGACAATGGAGGAGAGAGAACTTTGGTCTGGAGAGAAAAGAGGATGAAGGAAAACAAGTCCTTCGTGTCTCTCGTGCGCTGGATCAGCCAAGCACACACAGAGAAGAGATAAATGATGCATGGGGCTAGCATGAATTTTATCCTTGCATTATCTGACCATTTCTCTGTGTTAAATACTCATTGTTTTCTGCTGAGTTAAAGGTCTACACAGGTACTCTAGAGATGCTGTATTTAATAGTTGCAAATGTGTAATCGAATACAATTAATAATAATAATTGGAGTAACCAGCACACTGCTGTAATTGACCTAAATGTTTCTTACTAATTAGAACAGCTACAGTTCAGAAATCGTTCACAGGCTAGAAGTGCTTTATATTGGGAAAATCAAGCTGGCCTCAATCTGTGACAGAGATCAGTGTTAACATAGTGATATCCAAGAGCAGATTTTATTTTGTCATTACATTTCTTTGCATTTTCTGGGAACATGAGAGCTGGATGGACATAGGGAAGATTTTTTGCAGTCATAGCAAGGGGTTAAGTGTGCACGGTTCTCGGTTCTGGGAAAGAAGTGAGCTGAGAAATGGGTGGCAGAGGGTGGTCGGTGCTGGGTTTCAGAGCCGGCCCTGGGAGAGGTGTTGAGCTGAGAACCTCCTGTGTCCTGTGTGCCATTTAGAGGGGATTCCCTTTCAAAAGCTTTCAGATGCTGACAGCTCTTTCATCACTGCAAGATGCTGACTGCCCTATATGTTGCGTGTGAGCTTGCCTGCTAGACCTGCCTGCTTACCATTCCCAAATGTTGTAGGTTTATCTTTTGTATTTGAATGTTGGCCTCTCGGGTCACAAGGTATGTGACCTTTCTTCAACACAGATATCACCTGGTTGCACTTCCAGCAAAGACAATGTGTTTAGATCCATTTGAGTAAATGATTTAGGATCTCTCCCCTAAGGACACTCATAAAACTTCCTCCATCGTGCGTTGTCATTTATACTGCTGCAAAATGAATAGGACACACTTCCGTGAAAGTTAAATGAGAATTTCTTCTCAAGAAAATTTCTTCTTGAGAGTTTATTTCTGATTTATGTACTGATATAAATTGTCAGGGAATGTGCAAAGCAGAATAAAACCAGGGCCAAAGCATTTGTGGCTGTGAATTCCCACGTTACAGAAACACCACTGCGACGCCTCCATCCCCCAGTTAGGGACACATGAGCAAATAGCTCAGTTTAAGGACTTTGGATTCTGTGATTGATGGCAACCAGGACGGTGTTCGATGTTAAGCACTGTCCAAGTGCTTTGCTGGGCCGGAGCCAGGGAGCTGATTTTTGCAGCCTTGTTCCTGTGCAGTGTCCTTAGCCGTGTGCGCTCAGCCCCACGGGACCCGGCCAGTTAATCACTGGACAAGGTGCTACTTGGGCAAGCAGCACTTCTGCAGAGTGGCATCGCAAGTCACAGCTTCTGTGTGTGAAGCTCATCTCGTCAATGTTCTCACACACATTAGGTCAGAAACAGATGGTGTGGGCCAGATCCTTAGCTGCTGTTAGTCAGGGGAGCTCCACAGCTGGAAGTGGAACTGATGGGACGGGCCAGCTGAGGATGGCTGTCTTCTGAAGAGATTCACTGTGCAGCAGGACAGCAGGTCCCCCAGCAGAGCAGCTCTCCCCAAAATAATGCCATCAGCCGTCCCTACTCAGCATCTCTGTGCAGCACTTGCCATTTCCCCCAGAAAAGAACATCAGCCCCTTTCCTTCAAGGAAGAAGCACTGGCTAAGGTGAGAGCAGCCCGTGCTGACGCACAAATCCCTGGGAGGCAGAGCACTGGGTAGCATTACTCAAATTGCCAGGGCGGTAGAGAGGTTGACTTCGTAGGAAAATCAAAAGAGAGAAGTTAAAGGCCTTGGCAGTTGGTTGCCCAAAGCGACCACGAACATGTGTCTCACCCTGGTAGGTCTCATCAGCACAACTCAAATGTCATCTCATCCTGACAAGTGAGAGAGGGAAAAAGACGACTGCCCTTGCTGGAAAATAATGAGAGCACTGTGAGGAGGAAAGGAGCAGAGGAGAATAGTCCCAGGCGGGTTGTGTCCTTTGTATTCCTCCTCTCCCACTTTTTGTCCAGTGATACTAATCTGGGGGCTATGAAAAGTGCTAGTTTTGCAGCAGCACGAGTACTCCTCTGTGCCAGGCACTGTATAAATGCATGGGAGTAGAAAGCACCAGCCCCCAAAGTTGCTGCTGTGCAACCGGCAAAGGCTTGATGTGAGCCACTAAGCACTGATCCAGAAAGGCTTTTAGAGATAAAAGTTCAATTCCCAAATTTAACCCACGCTCTTTTGTGTGATCTCTGGGTAGTTCTCTTAATCCCTTTATGCCTTAGTTCTCCAGGCTTAAAGCATATTAGAGGTGGTTTAGGTACAGCTGATCCTGCATTAGGGGGACGGGGCTGTATACAAGGCTGGGGGAACAGCCCCGTCAGAGGGGCAGGCAGTCTGTGTGGACTCGTACCAGCTAACAAGCCAGCGATCTGCCCGAGACTCTTCCATCCTTGTGTGCAGCGTTCAGCACAACGAGACACCGTCTCCCTGCTGGCACTACCCCACGGCACGGAGCTGATCGTTAGTGCTCCTGGATCATCTCTCTGTGTCCAGGTTTGCTCCTGCCTGTTGGATTAACCAGCAGGTCCAGCTCGCGGGCAGGCGTGCTGGGCTTGCTCTGTGCTTCCTTTCACCACACAAACACACTTTTTTTTTCTTTTTCCTCTTCCAGTATGATTCAGGCTGAGGCTGAAGTGCAAACTTAAAGGAACATGAGTACAGGACAGCAGGTCGGCATGGGGCACCCTCTCTCTTCCAGCCCAAGGCTTTGTTAAGTCCCCTTCACATCTCTGCACACAACCGAATAATAGGTACCTCTGCCATAGAAAAATGTACTGCTTTCTCACTGCATTAGGCATTGGCTTCAAGTGAATTTCTCTCACAAGCAGAACTAATAAAAGGACTAAAAACTGCCAGATTCCACTTGACAAATGGCTCAAAGGAGGACGTCTTCTAAATGCTTTTAGCATTTGCAGTGATTGATCAGGCCGGGCTTAGAAGCAACTGACCTGTTGAGTTTTTTTCAGAGGGGGAATGGTGGAAGGATGATAATGCTCCTTTCTTCTTGATCACTGTAATTTTTGCTTTTCTACAGATAATGTATCCAGTGTCCAGAAATCACCACCTGTGTTTTGGAACTAGCCCAGGAATCCAATTTAAATCTGTGCATACTAACCATGCCTCTGCCAATTCACTGTTGATACAGTCGCATGCTGGCAATCAGAAGACACGTGCTGTGAAGGGTGTCATAGACGTGTAGAGAGAGACGGTCTGGGCCCAAAGATGCTTTATGGGTCCGGAATGAAGGTCACACAACAGCTCGGGTCAGAGCCTGGCATCAGTCACTGCAACCGGTTCCAGCAAGGGTCTGTCTGCAGCCAGGCACTTACTCTTCATTTAAACGGTGTCAGTCTCTTGCAAAAGCTCTGAAAGCCCATGCTCCAAGGTGGATGAATTTTTGCTTAGCTGGAGCAGGTAGGAGAGGGAGCTCTGGAGCAGGGAGCTGCTCCTGCTTGGCACACCCAGTGCCCACCTCTAGGCGATAGAACCTGTCAAAGCTGCAGCCTGCCCGAGCGCTGGATGTGCTAACTGTAAAACAGAGGAAGGGCCTAAGGCTGAGGGGACAGATCCTCCATTTGATCTTGGGCAAGTCATCTCCTTTTAAGAAAGTCATTATTCCTCTCTTTCAGTAAAAATCAGAGGAGTAATGCCCCTCCCACAAGTGCTGAGTGCTTTGAAATCCTGGAGAGCTGCTGAGTTCCCGGCGTCTCTGAGCCAGACAGCATGAGGCACGGGTAGGGACTTGGGATCTGGTCTGCTAACTGCTGTAGTCATCCTGTAGATTTTTCTCATCAAGTACATTTTCAAGCCACAGTGACAGTTGTTTTCTCTTTATCTAAATTTAAAAAAAACCCCACTAATTAAAAGGAGACACACTGGGACCGCATAAGGAAACTCGTTCTTTTCTTGCTGAGGATTTCAGACACTTTGTCTCCCTGGGGATCACAGTAAACCAGGCATGTGCTAACCGAGTCCAGACTGTCAGGTGGAAGAATCAATGGCTCTTCCTTGAGCTGTTTGTGCAGGTGAATGGTCTCTTGTTTAATTGATATCCTATTTATTGTTGAAGTGTTGCCCTTTTCTTTTTTTCTTCTTTTCTCTATTTCTTGCTTCTCTGTCCAGGAAGCAAGGTTTGGTTCAATGATCGGTCACAAGAGATTGGCAAACAAGCTGAGAACAGTTCCTCTGGAACACGCTGCAAATCAGGCAGCAATTCCTGACCCCCCATCTTGTCTCCTTCCCTCCTAGCAGCTTTCCCTGAATGCGTTAAGATGTGGAGACTTTCTGGAGATAGATTTTCCCAGAGTCAGCAGTGTAGCTGCCTGATTTATCATTGTGTGCAACAGATAAAAGCAATTTCATGTTATACTCTGAAACTCCATGTTCGTTTTATGAATAACTCCTGTAAGTATCGCTTCAGAAGCTTATCCAGCAAAGGGGAAGGGATGCACATGGGACATCCAGAAAAAAGGGAGACCAAATTCTGTCTGTAAATTGGATGCCTGGGGGTATTTTTGTAAACTGATCCAGGTGGGCTGGTGCTCAGGGAGAGTAGAGCAGGCACTGGAGCGCTTGTGCCTGGCACAAAACCACTTTTGCAGCTTCTCTTGTTCTCTCTGTGACTCTTTAAAGCACAGAGATGTGGAAGAAGGGCAGCAGCAGCATGTTCTCTGTTTCCAGCTGTTCTGCATCCTTGCAAAGCTCTGCAGGAGCCATTAAGGTGAAGTGTAACTGGATTTCATTTAGCCTTCTGCAAGCTTTGAGCCACTGAAGTACAATTTGCCTCCTTCCAAGCTCTGCGAGACTGGCCCTGGGATTCAGAGGCCAGGGGAAGCACACATGCCTGTTTGGAAGATGGGCAAGAGGAAGCTCACCCATGCCATCACCAGGGACAAATGCTAAGAGAAGTGGCCACATTTAAAGGCCCCAAAGGAAAACCACTGGCCATCCCAGAGGGGAAGGTGGGGCCAGCAGGAAGGTGTTAATCCTACCTGGTTTGCACTCACTGGAGAGGCATTTTAATGAGCCACGGACCTACCTGAGGGCAGCTGGTTTAAAAAAAAAACAGTAATGGGAGGAACCTGTGGTACATGAGCTGCTTCCAAGCCCAGTACCACACAGCCCATTGGCTTCATTTGATCCCCCTGTGCCTGCCAGATCAGTCCCGGTTGTGGGTGGCTGCTGTCCCAAGTGGCCCGTTCAGAGGGTGTGTTTGCCACCGCAGTGTCATTATTGGTTTGGTGCCACCCTGTCAGAGGGTGCATCAGTGCTGGATCATTTCAAAGCAACATGTCAGCATGTTCCAGCTCAGCTGATCCACTTGCAGGTCCCAACTGAGATTAGCAACAATTAATGTTGATGAGTCTTCATTAAGGGAGAAGGACTCAGCTGCCTTCTACCCTTTCCTGCAACCACCTCTCCCCACAGGCAGAGCGCTCGCTCACGCAGAAGGATGCTCCCAGGAAGGCTGTGGCTGACCATGTGACTCTCCCGGTGATTCTTGGTGGAACAGTTCCTGTCACCAGTTGCTTGGCTACTGCCCAGAGTAGCTTACTTAGGCACGCAGATTTCAACATTAAAATATGTGTGTTTAACTCAAGGATCTGTGCCGTAGTGAAGCAAAGTGTAGCTCTTCCAGCTCTCTCAATTCTTAATTGTCAGTGATAACGTCCCTCATTCCTTGCTGAGACATAAAACCTGCACAGTCAGCTGGGATCTTCCCACTGATTTCTGCGTCTGTGGGACTTGTCCTGACATCTGATCTATGATGTGAGAAAATGTTTATGCATTTACTTGTAGTTGCTGTGAAGCAAATAATGTAAAGAGATCACCTGGCCCTGTCTACTGAAAATAGTTGGTCACTGAAGCACAAGCAAACTTTCTTTTTTTAGATTTTTTTGCACAATTAGGCTTAAGAATATTATAAATAGGTTGAACTAGACTGAAATACATGTGTGCAGCTGGCTTTGGTATCAGCTGAAGAATATCTAGGCTGGTGCAATTGCTCAGTTCCTCCTGTCCTGGGCAGGGCTGGGTTCTTTAAGGGGAGCCCAGCGCAGCTGGGGCTCTCTGTGCCTAGAGAGGCTGATATTGTGGTGCCTTGGGTATGGGTGGGCAGCCCTTCCCTTGGGGGAGAGCTGTAGAGCTGGGCAGGCTGGATGTGAGGCTCCTTTTTCCGTGTGCTCTGGAAGTGGTATGGAGGACTTAAAGTGGCTTGAGTAGAGGTTAAAATAAAAAAAAGAGGGGGGGGGAGCACTTTGAGTTGTTTGAACAGAAAAGACAGAGAAATGCCTGGAGGTGAGGTGAGTGCTGGGGTGGCCTTTGCATGCTGTGGGTGTAGGGAGGTTGCCTGTGCCATGCTGGTGGCTGTAAGATGGGCTTGCCCTGTGGCTTGCTTAGACTCTCCCCTGGCTCTATTTATCCAGCTTTCCTTGGGGTGTTTTCCTGTGCTCTCTTATACTGAGTTGCACATGGATGCTTCTTCAAGGGCTGATGGACAAGCAGATGAGTGAGCAGGTATCTGTGCTGCTCTGAGAATAACCCCTGCGTGCTGCAAGACCTCCTGTTGCTCCGGCACGGCCAAGGTCACGGCTGGGCTTTGGAGAGGGTGGGAGTGTGAAGGAAGCACTGGGGTTCTGGCAAAGCAGACCAGAAAGCAGAAAGATTAATCCCCTTCCTTTCCTCTTTAGAAAGAAAAAGAGGGGAGAAGAATACAGGGTGTTGAAAAGCCTTAAAACTAATCTGGGCCAAATAATCTGAGGGCACATATTTTAACTCTCTTTGTCTCGGGTAGAATGGATGGACCCTCAGCTGGTGCTGCTTGACTCAAACCCACGTTGTTTTTATTAAAAGACCATGTCTTGCAGGTTAGACTCTTCGATGCCTTCTCCATGGGGTAAGCTGCGATGAGAGCATGGGAGCATGACTTGTGCACTGGTGCTGCTTCTGGAATGCTTCAGCACTTCTTTAAGATGCCACAGGCTTTAATAAGCAAGGGATTAATTACGCTTCCCATGACTGCTTGGCAGCTTCACCTTAATGCTTGAGCATGCTAACACATCATTAGTCAGAGGGCAGTAAAATAATGTCGTTGTCCTCCCGTTCTCCCCCAGCTGCCAGCCTGTGCTCATTATATCATCGTGCGTGGCGGCATTAGGTGTGATTGGCGTGCGTTCCCCTGGAGGAGATGGAGGCTGCGCTCTCGGGCGGAGGGGTGAGCTGTGCTCTGCAGGTCACCAGTCCTCTGCTCTAACAAGTGTAATTGAAGGGATTTACTCCATTATCCAATTTGATTACAGGCGAGCTGCTGGGTAAACAAGGAAGAAGGAAAGCCTGGGTGAAGCCACACAGCTCAAGTGGCTCTTTGGGGCTGATCTTAGCAACCTTGTTCATGCAGATGTGCTTGCCAGAGCCTCTCGGGCACAGCCTTTAAAGGTCTCTGGCTCGCTGCAAGCGATTCATCCAGCCGGCTCTGTTGCAGTGAACCTATCTGGCAGGTTTAGTTTCCTGTTGTGGGCCAACCGGGCAGTCCTCAGAGCATCAGGTTTCCAGCCGCCTCTTCTAGTGAGCAAAAGTCCAATGTTTATGACTTCCCCTGAGCAACTTGGGACGACCTGTCAGGCAGTTCTGACCAAAAACGGCACATGAGATGGTTGCTCCTTGCGGAGCTGAGTAACACACTAATGAGTGCAAGACAGATTCTGCTGCTTCCCATCCCATGGGAATTAATCGTGCTTGTGCCAGAACAGAACTGGGCTCAAGGCTGGCTGACTTCTCGTGCATTGATTAGGGCTTAAGTCTCAGGAAAGTACAATTGAACTGAACTTTTCGATAAAGTTTGAGCCAGCAACGATATATTGGTCAATGGGAACTGCACCAAGATCTCTCCCTTGAACAAGAACTGAGCTAGGACTAAGGTGCTACCCCTGGAACAGTGCTGGTGTTGCAGTGCCCCCACCGATGCAAAGTTGGAGACATGCAGTAGCATGGAGACTTAGTGAATGTGGCATTCACAGCCTAATTTACCTCAAATCAATGTCAAAGTATTTATCTTTGATGAACCGAGTTGTTTGGCTTAGTGCTGGGACTTGGCAGCACATGCGGTTTGTGTCAGTAAAATGTCTTTCCGAGGCTGTCCTTCCTGCCTCCCTGCCGTGCGCAGGGCTTGCCTTTCTGCTCTGGGTTGTGGGTGAGGACCTCGAGCTGTCAGACAGCAGAGCCAAGGTGTCACTGCGGGACATGGACCTGCCCCTCGTCTGTAGGCAGAGTTGCATGTCAGCAGATGCTGTCAAAGGGGAATCGGCACAACGGCTGCCTGAAGGGCCCTCCTTCGGGTGGCTTTTGTCACTGGCAGATGTCTAAAGAGATGCATTTAATTTAAGTAGAAAGAATGACCGTTTAAAACCAAGAGCCATACCAGTGCTTGCTCAATGTGCCCTGACCACAAGGCTCACGCTGCGCAGGCAGCTATCAGGTAGGTAACGCCATCTGAACAGAGCATAGCAGAGCTGAGCTGGACCACTCTGCCCCTCGCCTTCTTGCAGACCATTAATCAAATCTGTGCTTCAGCAATGCAGACCTGCCCACAGCCTGATTACATACTGCTTAACAAGTGCATTAGTGTAAATCAAGAAGCATGATTCAATTATCTAATAGAAGAATTATTGATCCACACTCTCATTCTGAATGTTCAAATGTTCCAGTAGGAGAAACAATATTTGTATACGCTGTAAAAAAATCTGAAGTGTGTTTTTATGTTTCGGTTAGATTGTACTTGGAGAGCTGTTGCAAGATGCTTTTGTGGAAGCAGCTGTGGCCAAACTGTGACATGTGCGGAGTCGGCTGTGGTCCACAGCCCGGGTCCTGCTGCTGCGATGCTGGCTCGGCTTGGGGTCAGTGGATCGTGCAGCAATGAGAGCACAAGATGAGATTCCTCCCTTTCTGCTTAGGATGCTGTGCGGGGAACCCCAGGGCTGCATTTGTAACTTGTCTGCTGAAAAGAGCAGCTGTTCCTCAAAATACCAAATTGAGTTTAAGTATATTAAATCAAAACAATTTTCTTCTTCCCCTCCTTGCACTGTGGTTCTGAAAGTTGGAGGGGTGGAAGGGATTTTGTGCTTCTCGAAGACATGACATGAGTGTGAGGAGCTGTAGGCATCTCGCTGATAAAACAAACATCCTGAAGGAGAGTTAATACGAAGTGGAGTTATTCTAAACCTTCTGACTTTTAGTCTATTGTCCTTTGGTAACTGTGTAAAATGCAATTGAAGGATGTTCCTATTTCCCTTTGATATAAAACATGGGGCTATTATAGAAACTTAAAACCCATTTCAGGCTCTTCTCAGCACTTCTTTTTAAAGCAGCTCAGTTCAGCTGTCAGTTCCTAGCTCCACTTTTAATTAAAATAGGTTTGTAGCCTTCACTGACAAGCAAACATCTACAGTAAGTTGCAAACTATAGAGCAATCCTTGTCAGCTTAAGAAGGATGCCAAATAAAATGTCACTTGCCACCTCTCTAGGAGAGCTCTCTATATTTAAGAATAAATACACAAATAAAGTTGTCACCTGGGAAGTTGCTGATAACCTTTTTCTGGGACAGGGAGCTTAGATGAGACATAATAGCAGTACTGCGTACTTCATGCAGTCCCAAAAACGTTGCTAGAGACTTCATGGCCCTCACTTTTTTTTTTCTGCCGTTGTGCACTGTCACACATGAAGCATGACTTGTGAGATGATGTCGCTCTGATGTGGTGAAGCCGTGGGGCACCTGGGGGGTCCTGAGGCACATCAGAGCATGGGGGACCGGCGCTGCCCTTGGCTCTGCTGCAGGCTCCCGGTGCAGCAGAGCACTGCGGGGGGGGTAGCTCAGCCCACCTCAAAGTGCACCCAGCTGGGGAGGTCCCAGGGGATCCCCTCTGCTAGTGAAGGGATGAAAAGCACACCAAAAGGTGGAAACAGCCTGTGCTGGAGAGTTTGGGCAGCATGTTTTTGCGGTGAGACTGTTTAAACAGTTCATTGCCAGACCAGGATTTCCCTGCTGGCACAAGGCACCTGATGAACCTGTCAGTGCTTTCATGTTCCGTTTATTGAATATCTGAAAAACTCTCAGAAAGCAAATAAAATTAACTCAAAACAAATGTGTGTCGCAGAGCAGCAGCATCATACTGCAGGTTTATTACTGTCACCATTATTAATAAGTTTCTTTTCCTGGCTTGGCTGCTGCTTATTGTTTTTTCAGTGTTCAAAGCTCTGAAAGTCCCCTGAAGGCATTGGGGTTAGGGGAGGTAGATCTATTCTCACCCTGTTTTGGGGGTCAGGCTGGATTT
Source organism: Phaethon lepturus (assembly GCF_000687285.1). NCBI lineage: Eukaryota > Metazoa > Chordata > Aves > Phaethontiformes > Phaethontidae > Phaethon > Phaethon lepturus. The sequence continues at coordinate 25,250 of NW_010521314.1, read as the reverse complement.
CTTTAAGAAAGGTTGACTTCCAAATAAGCAATGTGATCACTGAGCTCTTGCTTCTGGGGTTAGAAACTTGGCGCTGCAGCTAGGTGTTTGGGATAGATGTTAGGGGAGATGCTCAGCTTCGGTGCTTGATTCGAGGTGGCTGTTGGCTAAACGTGGTCCAGCCTGGAGTGGCAGAGCCTTCCCCGGGTGCCATGCGTCTGCCGGGGCAGCTTTCACTAAAGCATCAGTAGGGAAGGGTGGTTGTCCCTGTTTTCCAGATAGGAAACTGGAGCCCAGCAGCTGAAATTAAACGCTGGAAGTTCAGGGTAGCTACGAATGGAACCTGCGCAGTGCGAGCCTTTGTCAAGACTGCTGGCTCCCCGCCAGTCCTCCTGCCGTTGTCTTGCGCAAAGGGTTTGTTTGTGACTTTGATTAATATTTGCAAGGGCTGCCCAGCAGTAATTACGCAGATCCTTCCTTCCCTCACCTCTGTTTCACGTTGTGCTCAGTTCATAACCCTGCAGGAGATGATTCCACACCCCTTTATTGGGCAGAACATCCTCTCCTGGGCTGAGCAGTGTTGTAATCTGTCCAGGTGGGAAGCCTAAAGAGAGGATAGCAGTTGTATTTTCACTCTCCTGTTTACATACTGTTTTAGTTAGGAGGGTGCTTTTGATTAGCTAACAAAACACCCACTGTGTCAGTTGAAATTAATTTATCGCTAAAAATTTGCTCTTGTGAAAAGTTTTGGTGGTTTGTTCTGAACTGGAATGTTGGCAATGGAGTGGGAGAAATCAATTTTCCTACCAGGTCTAATCATGACCAATGTGAAATTAAGTTGTCACACAGTACCCCTAATATGCATGTCTAAGTGCACGTTAGACTGTTTGCTGAGGCAATTTGCAGAAACCTGGTTCTTCTCTATCCCTTTCAGCTGAACTAGACTTCCCTTGTTATAAAACACTTAAGGGCAAACTGCAATGTGACACGTTGACACCAGGGAGGTACAAAAGTTTCAGAGGAGAGAAGTAGGGGCATGTAATAGCAATATAAACTGTTACGAATCAAGAAACTATTTATGAGCCATTTACTTACTTAGCCCTAAAAATAGCTAGGGCTGTATGTGAAAATAGGTTTGTGATTGAAATCAAGCCCTAGACATGATGTAACGGGAAAGGAGGGGTACAAAGACAGATGCAATCAGTTATTCTATAAATAGACCTGCTCTCCTCTCCATGGATGGGGCAAGAGGCAGGTTTGGGCTCCTGCTGCCGGGTAACGGAGGGCTGAGCGAGGCTGAAAGAGCTGCCGTGTGGTGGAGCAGAGTTTGCCGCAAGGCTGAAGGCAGCGGGAACCCCGGCAGGTGCTGAGACAGAAGTCCATGGGGGTGATTGCCTTCCACCACCTCAAATTCCCGGCTGTTGCTACCTGGCTGGAGTCTCCCGTCGCCTGTCTGTGCTGTCCTTGGGGCTGCAACACTTCTGCAGTGACGAGATGCTTGGCTTTCAAATGCCATCCCTCTCAGCTGTAAGCCCGGGGCTCGGTCCCGGGGACGTGTGCAGGGCAGTGCTGTGGTGTCAGTGTGGCAGGTGGGTTTCCAAGGGGCGGCTGAAAGAACGAAGCCGAGCTGCTCTGACAACACGTCGGTGTTTCCTAGCGATCTTCGAGGCAGGACTGTATCAGGAGGGCCGCTGGCCTTCCAGTGGAGTTACCCAGACTAGAGGAGCTGAGTGAGTTCTCCTGCGGTGGTGCTTGCTGGACACAGCTGTCTGCAGTACAGCCCCTTTGCACCCTTGCTTCCATCTGGTATTTTATTACTCTTGCTCTATAGTTGCAATGTTCAACTTTTGTTTTTAACTCGAGAGGCGGCGTTCTCCCTGTGACCCGCCGTGGTGCTTTCGGGACCCTCGATGTTGGTGCGAACACGGCACCCTGGCTGGGTGGCCATAGACAAGCTGTGCCTCTCTCCTTAACCTGCCCTGCAGGAGCGCTCCGGGGAGGCAGGTGAGAGACGCATCTGGATTTAAACTCCGACTTGGTGTACGTAGTTAATAAAGAGGGGCAGGTGTGTAAAGTCACCAGCTCTGCCTACAGACTAGGGAATTCGCTCAGTGACACTCGGACAGTTTTCTGGCCTTTTCTCAGAGTGAGTTGAGAAACATAACTGTGCTCTTGCCACGGTGCAATTAAATAAATCCACCACTACCAATAAAGTTTAAACCCTATATATGCAGCTGTTCTGTCCTGCTGGATTTAAAAAGAAATGGTTTCCCAGAAATGGGTCCAGGTGTGCATTTGTGCCAGAACGACTCGTGAATGCTTGTTGGAAGGGCTGTCGAAATATTTTGGCAGATGTTCCTCTTGGTCTAGGGGATATTGCTGCAGGGAATTAGTGTCTCTGAACAGGGTAACGCAGGGTAACACAGGCTGAGATCTGCAGCCGCTTTGGGTCGTGGAAGGGAAGTCTGTCTCGTGCGTCTCTGGTGTGGTGGCTCAGCTGGGCAAAGAGCATCCCTGCGCGGTGCCGTGCTGCTGCCCCGCTGGCTCTGGTGCAGACCCTCTGCCCGAGGCTCCAGAGAGGGGAGATGGCAGTCCCGGCCCGTCTGCTTTTCCTAGGCTTGAGCACAGGGAAAGCAGGGTGCTGCATGCTGACGCCAGCCGGGTTTACTCTAGGTTTCTTTAAAATATGTTTGAAATCAAGGAAGCTCAACACCCCTATAACTGGAGAGAGGGAGTGAAGACTGAGCCCAGCTTCTGTGGTGCAAGATGGGATTTATGACTTGTGACCATTTTTCAAGTTAGAATCATTGATTTTTTTTTTTTTTTTTCCTTTTTCTTTTTTGGTACCGTTTCTTCTCTTTGAAATGCAATAAATTGCCTGAAGCACCTGGTTTCCAGGGCTCCAAGGCCATTCCCCTCTCGTGCCCTGAGCACTGAGGCTGCTGTGACATGTGCTGTGGAGCTATGCCGGACAGTTTGCGGCCAGAAGGGGCTGGAGATGGCTTAATGCTGGAGCTGCAGGGAAGATGGAGGTGCCAGTTTTACAAAGAATCTTTAGATTTAGCTTTTCTCCTCATGGTATTCCTGTTTTCCCTGCAGTGTTTCATGATCCACCAGGAAGGAAACCCATTCTTTGTTCCTGAGTGACTCTAAATTCCTTTCTTTGTTAATGCCAAAACCGTTCTTTTTATGCTGCGTATTCCAGTGCAAAAGGAAATAAATTCTTTCTATGCAAAGCTGCCGATTTTTGCCCTGAAAGTGCTGTTTTGATAATTTTTGAAAGGTTGCAGAAAGTTCTGTTGGTAGGTGCTAAAACCATGAAAATCCCTGTGCATTTGGGCTGGAAAAGGATAGTTCTGAACAATTCTGCTTCCTCTCGCCTTTGCAAAGTTAATATGCCAGGCACAGCAATGAACTTGAGGGAGAGAGCTTTGACACTGCGTATCGCTTACCCTCTCCGAATAATGGATGGTTGGGAGACCTGGTTCAGTTGTTAGCTCTACTGCTAAGTCACATACCATCTGTGATTCTAGATATAAATGGGAATAGCAACGTTTTGTTTTATCTGCTCTACAAAGCGGGAGCTGAAGATTGACTAATACTTGTGCGCTGATCAGCGAGCTGATGAAATGTGCTGCGTGCAACCAGATATAGACGATTAGAAATTGGATGTCTATCTGTGGGTGACAGGATGTCTGGGGACCTCCCAAGCTTAGCCTGTCCGGTGTGAGAGCATACATCAGAGAACCTTGCACGGCAATGGGTGGGGGCAAAAGAAGATAATAAATACTTTTTTCAGGAAAAAACCTAAAACTGCTTGTTTAAAATCAGGATATTAATTACAATCCTTCATATCTGAAAGAATGTAGGCTATTACTACTCGTTTCTTAAAGAGATAAAAAGTATGCTGTACTGCAATATAGTCAGTGACTTTAGGTCTCTTTAAGAATATTCTCCTGCAATTACTCAACTCTGTTATAGTTTTTCAAACATTTTTAGATCCTAAAAGAGAAATGCTGTTTATCACCTCTAATTTCCACAACTGGCTCTGAAAACTAATTAGTAAAATAGACTGTACCATATGCTTTCTTGGTACGTGCTCCTGCTATAACTATATATATTTTAACTTGTTTTTTTCTTTGTAAAATTGCTGTTGCTTCTAAAATGGCTTGATTCTACCTATTGTTGTTTTATTGTGGAGTCGCATTCCGGTCCTTATGTATCTGCATCTCAGCATAAAGATTACCTGAGAGGAAGGGAATATAAAACAAAACTTAATGCTTGTCATTCTTTCTGCACAAATGTGTCTAGTTTATATTCCTGGGGCGACTATTAGTGGAAAACATTGCAGAGTTTGCAGGTAGGAGAGCAAGGAGCTCTTCACCTAACAAAAGAGGGAGGCTGGTTCTCAATGGCGAGGGACCGGGACAGTGAGACCCAGATTCCCTCCGTCCCCTCAGCCCTGAAAACACGTGTTACATGAACCACGGGCTGGGAAGATGGTGAAGCTGCTGTAAGTCAGCCGTGGCTGTATGTGCATGGATATTGGATTGACTGAAAATGCTGGCTTTTGGTCAATCTTGACATTCTTCAGAGCAGTACAGGACCGATGCTGCTTCCATGTCAGGGAGTGTTGTCCAGATCAGAAACTGGCAGATCTCAGTGATGCTCCACGGTAGATATTTCCCCTAACATTGTGCTTAAATTTTCCATTATTCATTTTAGTATTATTATTCCTGTTTATACTCTAACCAACTCTTCTTCCCTGCTGCTTCATGTCCTCATTGCGTCTGTTTTCTGGAAGAAAGACTCTACTTGAGAGCAAAACACTATCTTTAAAATAAACTCAGCAATGAAAACTGTTTAGTCTTGGTTTGCATGTGCAGAATGGGTGATGCTTCCCTGAGCCTTAGCTCCCAGCTGCATCGAGGTTTGGTTTCCAAGCCATTGAAAAGGAATTATAACATGGTGGATGAGTAAGTTAGTGCTGACTTTTCAGCAGTTAAGTGGGAGCAGTGCTTCCCTTGGGTGACTGCAACAAAACTGCCAACTCTCCCAGAGGTGGGACAAGAAGATCGAAACTAATAACTCAGACTAGCCATGTCAAAAATGACAATCTGAAGCATAGCCAGGCATTCTGATGAGCACCTTGCTGGTTTCTGCTTACTTGAAGAAGTATTGACTGTTAACAAGAAAGAAAATTGCAACAATGGTTGTGGGCTTGCTAAAAATCTATACATGTGATGGATGCTGTTCCCACTTTCAGATGCCCAAGATCTTTAGACCCCAGGTTTCTTTCAAGCTCATGAGATTCCCATCAAGCCAACAAGGATGATGCTTGCCAAATAATGCATCTCAGATGAGAGGGGCAAGATTCTTGCTCTGCATGAGCTCAGCTGATTAGATCATGCCCTGCTTCTATCCTTCCCTTTGAGATCTCCTAGGCTGGTGGCAGGAAAGTCATTATCAAGTAGCTGTTCCTTTGCCTTGGCTTTGTGGATATAAATACTGATTCCTTGTTCCTTTTTTCATTCATTGCTTCTTTTCCTGTCCCATTCAAAAGAACAAAAGGAATTTTGAGCTTTCTGAGCTTGGAATTTAAGAGGTTTTGCTTGGTGGTGGCATTGGTGATTTTTTTTCTTCCCCTCCCTTTGCATCAAAAATAGGTTTTGCTTTTATCTGCAGACATGAAGGGGAGGGGGGGAAAGAGGAAGGACTGAAATGATTGTGAAAGCTGGAGAAAGTTTAACCTGCATGCACGAAGCAGTAATTGAAGTGATTTTATTGTTTAGGCTTTCTGACAATCATCCCAAATCATCAATAAGCTCTTGCTGTCTCTCTGCTTAGCCTTCCTCGTTAGCTGAAGGCACGGTGGAGTGCTGGGTGTCTGTGGCTGGCTGGGAAATGGCTGCCTGCCTGGCTAATTCCCCGCTCCCTCTGCCTCTCCAGCTGGCTTTCATTTCCATTTGGAATATATATGGGACGAGAGGCATACATGACTCAAGGGAGCAGGGAGGATTTATGGCCAACAGACAGTATTTAGTACAGATGTGCAGAGCAGCAACTATCAGTTGCCAACAAAACCTCTGGAGATATACATCATAGGAGAAAGTTGTCAGCAATTAATTTTCAGAGGGCTAAACTTCACCCATTTTTTAATAGAAGAGGAGTCTGAGGGACCACAGAGAGAATAAATCATTTGGACTCATGGGAGTTTTTTAGCTGCTCTCCAGAGCAAATGTTACTACTTTTTCCCCTTTGCAACAGGTGAAACATTCATTTTTTTAACCACTGAAACAAATATTCTTAAATAAGCAAGACTTAAAACAAATAAATTAAATTAAAAATTACTTTTCTTTGTGAGATCACTTGAATCCTTCCCCAAAGAAAGATACCAAACACTTGGATAAAGGTCTGGTTGATCTTGTAGGTGACGCTTGGGTGCCAGGGTGGGGGGGCTGCATAGAGAAGAACTTTTTGCCTTGTTTTTTCGCTAGCTATAATTGGTGCATGTGGGAATTTTGCTGATAGGGTTGGGACTCTTCCAAAACTAGCTGGGGGGGGACTGGGGAGGTGGTGGTGAGGTGTGTCGTTTCTTTGCCGCTTAGTTCATCTGCTAGCCACAGACTTTGGAGGGGAAATCCGCTCTCTTCCTTGTAGAGATGGACACAGCATAATTGCAGGACTGATTTATTGGTGGTTCATGGTTGTAGTTGAATCAATAATGTTTTAATGAGCCTGTGTTAGGAAAGGATAGATTATATTCTTTCTGCGGAACCTCAATTCATCAAAGCATTTCAGCATTTTGCTTACAGTTAGGCATATGTTTAAGTCCAGTACTATTAGGCACTGTTTAAGTGGCATGTAAGTGTCTTAACACCAGATCTGTGCTGCTGAGCAAACACCCACCCTCAATGTGGTGGCTTTTAATGCTAGTAAAGTTTTCCATTGCCGTTAAAGTTGACAATTATCTTCCTATATTAACAAAAACCTTCCTATAATTAAACAAAAATCCACAAATCTTCATGTACTCAGAATGGTGTTGACAGCTCCTACCCTTACTCCCCACTTTGCATTGCTCTGCTTCTTAAACGCAAAATGTAATGGGTGGTAAAAGTTCCTGAAAGCCAGAAGCAGAACTTTCACTGCCACCAGCAGAGCTGCCTTGCCTTCCCCCAGGGTGAGGCAGTGGTCTGGAAAGCTCGGGAGATAAAGAACTTGAGCAGAGTCATTGCAGAAAAATTCCACTCTGTCATATTTCTCTTTATTACCCTTTCCTCTGCGGCCATGATGGGATTAGTGATATTTCCATTTGTCTATTTTATGTATTTTGTTTTCCCTTCCTCTGAAAAATGATTACAGAATGAAAAGTTTGTCAGGTCCTGGGAGTTCAGCAAGATTCTCTGGAATTAATTTCATACTATGGAGTGTGAGCAGGCATCTAGAAAAACGCTGTTTGATTAAACTTTTGTTTTAATATAAAATAAAGTTTATTTTAGCTTGTTGGTGGGTGTAGGACACAGAGCTGTGTGAAAAAGGCAGTGTTTTTGTTTGTCAAATGCCTGAAGAGTTAAGAACAAAAGAAGCAGTAATAAGGAGGAAAGCTGGGGAAATAGAAGTTTTGCTACAGCTGGTTATTTTCTAAATCTAACATTTTGAAATGTTGGGTTCTGTGGCGAAGGAGAAAAGCAATAGAAACAAGTACATTGTCCTTGAATAAAACACGACACGAGTCGGATAAGCAGAGATCTGTCAGAGCTCGAGGCCCAGCAGAGCCGGATTCAAACAGGTCTGGCATGAAATGGCTCTCTTGATTTTATCTTCCTCTCTGTAGAGCCTCTCTAGGCCTTGATCTAATTGGAGGGGTTTGTTCTGACACCTGCTGCAATCATACCTAAATACTTCCCACGTAAAATCAATGCCAGTAATGAAGCCTGTGCTGTGCTCCCAGCTCCGCACTGTCTCTTTAACACTGGTTTCCACTCCTTCCCAGTTGCGAGAGACCCTTCTTCTCCACCTGGAGCATCTTCCTGTAGCTGCCCCCAAATGATTTTTAGCCCAAAAACTTGTGGTTCTTTCCTTCTGCCCCCTTTTAGCCTTCCTTTTCTCCTGCTCACTGGTCTCGTAACGTCTGTTACCATGTCAAGGTGTCTCCAGCATTTTCTGGCTCAGCAGCAAGAGGAGGGATCCCGTCTGGTCCTGCTGCGACCACCAGCTGCCCGACACCACCGTGGTTCCCTGCTGGGGCTTCCAGAGCGGGAGGCAGAACGCACTGAGGGATGCTGAACCCTCTTCCTCGGGGCTGTGCAGGTCCATTGCGAGCAAGGGCAGATAGTCTTGCCTCCCTCCGTGTTACTGATTGTTGATGGATGGTACCCTCTTCCTTTAAATTAAGTAACTGTGCGAGGATTGATCATGCCTTGAGTCTTAGTCCTTCCTAGTATGACAGTTTATTCTCTTTCATCTCATTTTCTGCAAGCTGCTGACCTGGCTCGCATGCTGCACTGCACCCGGCGTGTGCAGCGAGAAGCTGACTAACAGATGACTCAACCTTTTCACATGTGTTTGTGGTTTTGCAAATCAAATAGCAGTGTAAGGTTTGATGGTTAAGTAAGGGTGTGCACCAAAGAGACTGTAGCCAGCGGCCAGCCCCTCTCGGAAACCCCAGAGGCTGAAGGGGAGCCAGGACCTGGAAACACCCTGGCACAGCCATTACATGGAGTTAGCAAAAAGCCTTTGTAAATGTAAATGTATTAATGCTGTTGCTGTGGTTGGAACTGAGTCAAAGGAAAAGGAGGAGCCACACAATTACTTGCAAATTCTTCCAGAAGTTCTGGAATCCATAGGTAAACCCCACCTTCCCTCAGGTTATGGCAAAGTAAAATATTCATCGAACAGTTTCTTAGGAAAATACCATCATGTTAGTCGGCTAAGCTATCTGGAGATCTTTTCTGCTAGATGTAGGTGGATCGTACGATAACCCTGAGTGGCTCCTCTGAGATCATAGTCCTGTGACGGGAGGCAGGTCCCTGCACCTCTCCGAGGTCAGTGCTGTTCTCCTTGTTCTGCCTCTTCTAACCTTCCTGTTTTGGGGACAGCATGGGAGAACTGGCTTCTTTCTGCAGAATAAGCAAGGAACAGGTAGATGGTTGTGTTTTGCTGGGAGTTTTTTGTTTAATTCCACAGCCCTGATCTTAAAGGCAAGTTGATAAATTGCTAGTTTTGGGGGCTGCTGAGCACTACAGGGCAGCTGCAGAACATGAAGAGTTACTGGAAAGCCTCCACACCAAAAATGGTATCTAGATCCACATGCATAGTATAAGCAACTTATCCAAAGAGATTCTGGACCCATCAGCTTTTTCTTATCATCGGAGCAGAGGATCACCAATCCCATGGGATTGTGGAGCACATCCCCGGTCCTGTCTGTGACCGGCTGTCAGCAAATACACTGGGGGAGCAGGGGCAGGGTGAGATCCTTCAACTTTGGTTGCACAAAATAGATGAAGCAACCAAAAAAAAGCATTGATGTATGTTGTCGCTGCTTCATTGCATCTCACTAAAGAGCAAAACTAGCATTTGAGCTGAGACCCAGGACCCCATCCATGGAAAATCAGGCCTCTCCTTTAATGTTCAGGCAGGTTTGCGGGTGTCTGCTGCCAGGGGGGTTATTCTCTTGCTTTCTGTAATAGCTGAAATATGCTTTGAGATCCTCCAGTTGAGGGTTCACATAGTATCTACAGTCATCTGTCATCCCTGCTTATCATCCCCTGTCTGCGTCTAAAGTGGAAGAATTGCACTTCAATACAGAGCTCTTACTTCTAATCAACTGGAAAGACCACACACAAGTGCTGCGAGGTCTGGGTGTGGGATTATAAGGCTTTACAGTCTGCAGGTTTGTGGCAGGAGTTCTACAGGGCTTAATGGAGCCAATACTTGTAAATTAGGATATTTTTAGTTTATGGAGGTAAAACTCCCTGGGGAAAGTACATTTGCTGTTGTGAGGCTTAGAGGTAATGATAATCTCCCTTTTTGACACTGTTGGGAATGAATGCCAGCATTTCCATTTGATGGTTTATTTGATTATTTTTCTCATTTTGCAAAACATTATTACATTAACCTGCCACTCCTGAATCCTTATCCTACCGTGGCATTTATGCATGAGAGGGACTGTGCTCTGAAAGGAACATCAAACTGAAGAATGCTCCATGATGATGGAAAGGCTTCTGTTTATCCTGTGGTTTTGGAGTAAGAGCTTATTTTTGGCTTTAGAAGCAAATGCAACCTAGTTTGGATACGAAATGTAATCTGATCCTTCATCTACACATTTCAGATATTTACTGAGGGCTGAAAGTACTCAACTGGGGTTCTGGGGTTCTTTTGTTTGTTTCTGTAGGAGTTGCTTTTACAGCATATATGAATACAGAGGATATGCTTCCAGCGGTGGTGGTGGGCGGTCATTCACAAATCGGGTGACTCTATTTCTTCCCGCTTGCGCACGTGCTTTGTGATGCAGGCTGTAACTGCGCGAGCACGTGCTGCGTTGAAACTCCTCACTTCTGAGGGGCAGCAGTGGCTGTGCTCCATCAGACGATGTCCAGGTGCTCGGGCTGATGTGCTGGCTTGCTGCCGCTGTGTAAGCTGGGGAGAACGAACGCCCCTCTTCCTCCCGGGGGACAGCACCCGCTCAGGCACCGTGGTGCCGGGGGCCCCTTTCTTCGTTAGTCCCAGCCCTCACCCCCTCTCCAGCCCAGTTAAACCAGAGGGGCGGGAGGAGACTGCTCCAGTCTGAAGTGATATCTCAAACCTTTCTGACCAGGCTTGCAGATGATGCCATCCGGCCATGAGAGAAATCTTACCCACCAGGGCACGCTGCTCCTTTCTTTTTCCTTCCAGTCTCTGCACACTGACCTGACTGCAGTTCAGTTTCTAGCTTATTCTTCTAGTCCATACAATGCTACGTGCTTTTTTTTGCTTGCTTGCTTGCTTGCTTTTAATTAAATCTCATCACTTGAAAAACCCCAAGGAAAAACTTGCAGATCTTTAATTTGATTTTTATTTTCATTAAGCTGAAGGTTATATGACAAGTTTCCAAAAGCTTTTGCTAAATGCACTTTGTTTTCATGCAGTGCTCTCCTGAACAAAAGTCCTATTCCTGCCAAGGGGATGAGGGCAGGAAAGGAATGTTCACCTGGTTTTTGTGACCCTGCTGACCTGTATTTATTACTAAGATTGTGGCGAGCAAGGAAAGCAATTAAATACGCGGTTACGTGGAGTCTGCATAGCACTTTTTAAACTCTAGTCATTATACATCGTGTTGGCACAAAAAGCCGGAGGAGGAAGATTCTTCATACAGAGCAAGCAATTCTTCTTGGACCTTATGAATTAATTACTTTATATGCCATAACTGAAACTTGTAACTCAGTGTAATTGGCAGGAGAAGTCCCGCAGTAACAATCACGGGGCCCGTTATTGTTTCCTCTAGTACTCCTCTGTGGGAATGCTGGAAAAATAGCCTCCCATTCTGGTGTTTATTGGCAAATGTTTAAATAAGTCATGCCAGCTTGTACAATAAGCTCAACAATAAATAATTTCTTCTCTTGAAATGTTAAGTGTTGCAGGAAGGAGAAACGTGGGGACAGGCAGGTCTTGTGGTACCCGTTTAGCTGGGGTTGGGATTTACGGCTTACGAGAGCTGCAAGTGTTCAGAAAACTTTGTTCCCTTCACAGTCTGCCAGTACCTTGCTGTGTGACTGCTACAGGGCACGGATTAATCTTGTCTTGCCTTCCATGTTCTGTTAAAATAACCTATTAATTGCTTCAGACACTGGTTGCAGCCTCGATGGAGGAAGTTCCTCCTCCAGCAGCACCCCGTAGCGTGGCTCCCACTTCCTACACCAGGCTTCTCGGTACCCCGGGAGCTTCTCACCCTCTGTTTTCAGACCGGTAACGGCAAACCTCGTGCTGCCGTTGGCTCCAAAAGCACTGGTGTGAATGACCCCTGTTACCCTCAGTTATCTTGACGGACCTCGGCCCACCCTCATCCTGGAGGAGTTTGTGCAGCTACGTCAGACGCAGCTGTGGAGGTGCCTCTTCCAGCAGAGCTAACCCCACGTCGTGCAAGAGTGTTTACCCAGAGGCTGCTGCTGACGTTCTGTCTCACAGGTCCTCTGAAGCTGCCTCCCTCTTGCAACTTGATATATTAAGATATTTTTTCCTATCTGCCTCTAATTTTTGCCTCTTTATCCCCCCGGTGGAATCTACAGTGACAAGCTAAGCAGAGCAATGCGTCTGTAAACACTAACAACTCCTCCACCCTGACACATGCCCACTCAGTGCTGTCTCGAGCTGAGGTTCCAGCGTGGTCAGGGAGAAGGGGAGGGATAACGCAGTATTGCTTAACGTCAGCCCTCGGCACCCAATGATGGGACAGTTAAAGTCAAGGGAAATGGCAAAGCAAGAGATCACTGATGAATGTGGCATCTCCATCCCGCCACTGCTAGTAGAAAGAGCACTGGTTCAGGGATGGCTGAGGATACTACTCCAATGTCATGCTTCGGTAGGAAAGCTCGGGACGTATCCTCAGCGGGAACAAGCTGGCCTCACTTTTGGTGGAAATAAGGCAGCTTATGAAGGATGGGGATCTGACCTGCTGGTCATTAAGGTCTTGAAGCTCATCTGTTATGCTCCACTTGAGTTCCCTGGCTCGTAAAGCATACCTAACAGGTGGAGCAGGAGTAGACTTAAGCACACGCTTAGGATTAAGCATGTAATCTGTTACAGAAATACATTTTGAATAGTGTTAATTCAGATTTTCCCATGACCTTTTTTCTGTTAGGAGAATGCCTGTTCAATGAAATGGTTGTCTTAATGGAAAAAATGCAATCCTGGGAAAAGGCCTACGTCTTTTGGTATGAAGCCACAACAATTCTGGAGAGGATTTAAACAAAAGTGTAGTTTGTAGTTGCTGAATTTCTTTTTCTATCCCTTCCATCAATAGAAAAAAAATATGCTCATGAACTCTACAGGTAGTGGTTTCAAGGCAGGATAGCTCCTGTTAAATTAGTCATTTATGAGTTATTAAGATTTAGTAAATGACCTCAGACAAAACCTTCCACTCTTGTTTTCTGTCTTGTATGCAGATTATTTTAGAAATTTATGTCAAGCGCCAGCATGTCTATCTGGGGCTGGGAGGACCTGAGGAGCATTTGGATGGGGGAGAGGTGGCGTGGCATGGGAATCTCCTGGTTGTCTTTTCTGGTGACAGCGACTGGGGAATGGAAAGAACATCTGGGAATGGTGCATAAGCGGGTGCGGATTCAGTCCAGGCTGGATTCTGTCCTAATTTCAGCTATTACTATGGTAGGTGAGGAAAGGAGCCTGTATGCTGCTTGTCCAGGCTAACATCGGAGTGGATATGATGCAATCCTTCTGTAATGATGGCATGAGAGTACGTAGGTGCTCGGATGTCAGAGGATGCATAGCACCTGGGGGAGGCTGATGATGGAGCTCAGACCGGCCTGGCAGATGTGTCCGGCTGCGGCAGCCAGCTGCATCCTTGCAGACAGACGTGCTCTGTGCTTTTACAAGGGCCAAGGTTGCAGCCTGTTGACAGGAGATGCTGTTTAGGTCATCGAGCCTAAAGAGAACGCTACAGAATTGTGTTGTGGGGATCCGGGGGCGGGGGGGGTATTTTTATGTATCGCACATGGCCAGCTTGGATCGGAAGTGTTTATCCTCACCAGAAGCACCGTGCCTGTGTCTCCCTCCTATCGCTCCCTTGTCTGCTGGTATTGAACAGAGCTCGGGTTTGAAGCAGAACATCCTGCTCCGCGATTTGTTTGCACTTTGTTAAATCCAGCACCCGGGGATTCTTCCTCCGTTTGCTTTCAAAGACCTAGTTTCACCTTCCCCTTGACTCTGGGATGCCAATTAAGTAGCTTGAAGCAGGGAAGGCTGTGGATGTTATTGATTAGGGCTCTAATTGCTTATCTCTCCATGCTGTCCAAGTGAAATGGGCTGTATGGAGACGCACTGAGCGAAATAGAGATGTGGCTGCCTGCCACTCGCATTGAAACGTACATTGTTCCGCAGCAGAAGGGCTGCAGGGATATTTTTGAGCTATTGTTTCTCGGCGGTGCCGGCTTTGTCTCGCTGCTGTTGTCTCTTCAACCTCGCTGCTTCCAGTGAGGCCCCACCTTGTGATCAGCCAAGGGTGCAGGGGCCGGGAAGGGCAGTCCCTGCAGGCGCATCCCATTGCTGCTGTGAGCACCTCCCAAGCAGCCAGTGCTGCGGCAGGGAAGCCACATAGTGTAAATTATTTGGTATTTAATTTCCTTCCAGCTCAGAACCAGTGCGTGGCATCTTCAAGGCATGGCAGGACAGCAAGGGGCAAGTTCACATACATCTCTAAACACAGACCAGAGCCAGTTTTTTGTAAATCGCCATCTCAAGAGAAGTTAAAAAGCCAGGGTATACATTTTCAAACTCTTAGCTGATCACAGCTTTGTTTACTCCGTACCCCTGACAAGGAGAGGAAACCTCAGCAGAGACTAAAGCAATTGATCACAGTAAGAAGTGGGCAGCTGTCAAGAGCCAGGACTTTGGAAAAAACAGGCCTCTCCCCATAATTCTGGGTTGTCGCTCGGCTAGGGAGGCTTCGGGCCATTAACGGCCAGGAGGCACGGAGAAAACAAGGCGAGCTATCTGTTAGTCGCTGCAGGGAACTTTGCCCCCCTGTGAGGAAGCGGATGACTACAGAGTTGTCTAATTGAGCACGCAAATGTTTACTGATGTTCACAGAAGGATTTCACATCCATATCTGAAAGAGCTCAAATTGACCTGTGAAGTGAAGAAAAGGCTGCATTTCATTCACGGCCTCTGCACAAAACGGAACAACCTGGCTGTGGACGAGAAGCTTCACGCTGGCTCTCTGCTTGGGGTGAATTTCATTAGAATGGGCTGATAATTGCATTGTAAAGTCAGAATCAAGCAGGGTGAATTTACCTTCAAGGCCCATGAAGGACAAGATCAAACCAACCTCAGAGCAATATCAGACTTTTCTCTTCAAGACAAAGTTTTAGTGTAAGCTCTGAGAGGGCTTTATGAACTCAAGACATCAGCCTTGCGGACGTTCAAGGCTGACAATAGCTATTTTCTGTAAACCAGAAGGGTCTGTTCAGCGTAGGGGATGCACATCACCGTAATGTCAGGACATCTTTCAGGAGTACAGCTGGACCTGTGGTTCATCAAGTGCTTGTCTTCTCCAGGGCAAATTGGGTGCAATCAGTGGAGTATGTTTTCACATGGTTTGGGGTATTCTCTGGAAATACCCCACTGCTTTATGTTAGCGATGATCAGAGAGAGGGCTCTAACTTGCAGGTAAAGCACAAAATGCTTTGTTCCCGAGGAAGCTCTTTTCTCTGTCCGAGCAGCTCCCAAAGGGTCCCAGCACTCCTTTCCAGATGTGCTACACCTTTGGGACAGACGGGAAACGCTGTAGTGCTGGAGAAGCTGATGATGACAGTGCTGCCCTTCCTCCTTAGGGGATTCTTCATGTACGCTGGGTGGAAACCAAGAAGTACCTTGCAGATAAGAGCAGGCACCTTCAGGGTGGCTGTAGAAACAGTGCAGATACATGAGGATTGAAGATGGTCAAACTGTTTTTAGGTAAATTTTTGGTTTTCAGATTAGTTCTGCATATTTATACCCTATCTATATGCACACTTAATCCCCAGTTGCAGTGGGACATGAGAATTGCCTGTTACTGCAAGCTCTTTCTCATTGTTAATGCAGCTCAGTCCCTTGTTTCTATTCCACTCAAATCATGCCACTTGTCTTTTCTGAGGTCATTGTGCTGCCCTAAAAACACCCCACCTCTGTGTTCGCAAAGCTTGTGAGTAAAGAGCTTTCTCTACGGAGCTGCTGAGCCAAGTTGCCATGGCCAAGTGCGCATGGACCTGAAGGGGCATTTCCGTCACTTGATTAGCTGCCAGTCCTGCTGCTCTGAGCACAGACATGCTTGGCTTCAGACGCATAGAGATGTGTAGTCTGACTTTATTTATGTACTCTTCCTATCTAGATAGTCCTTAGAAAGCCCCATTCGGGATTAGAACAAGATAACTAAGTTTTTAGCACACAAAAAATGAAAACCTGATTATTCTTGTGAAGTAGACAAAAGCTGGAAGCTCTTAGCAATAGCAAGCACATTTTTGAGATTTTCATGTATCACAACTTCCTACTTACGTATTTCCTAGAAAAATTGACATTGGTTATGGAAGCCTCTGTCAGTACAAATGCCACATCAGTTGGAAATATTTTTCTTAAATTTTCATTTTTAGCCACTGTGTGGTGTCATATTAAGTAGGCTATGAATGGACATACCAAAACTCAGAGGGGATGTGGCCCGGTCACCTCAGCCCGGCATACGGCTTAGGCAATGCCAAGAGGTGAATTTCTCTCGTGTTTCTGGTGTTGAGTTTGGGCTTTTGCCCCTCTCTTTCAAACCTGGAAACAGAGAGATGCATCTACGCCCTGAATTCTTACTGGCATCTTTTCCCTTACCGTGGTACCCCATCGGCAGCCTTCCTGTGGCCTGGATGAGCAGAGCAGATCGTCCATCTGCCATCCCTATGCCGCACTGGTATATGTAGGTATGGAAATACTTCAATGTGAATTGTGGTAGCACATAGGAACTATAATAAAAAGCTAGGATTGAGATTTGTAAGTGTTATATTAAAAACAAACAAAAAACAACAACAAGAAAACCCCCAAAGGGATGCTTTCTTGGTTGAATTAAAATCCAGATAGTACTGGGCCAGTAGCTAAAGGAGGAAAATAGGCAAAAAAATCACTTTGCACCTTCTGTTTAAGTTTGTTCCAGCACGAGTGTCCTTTTTTTGGTGACAGAGTGCTCCTAAGGTGCATGCTCTAGATGCTGACCTGCATCACAGGAGTCACTCGTCACCTCTGGCCCTTCCCAGATGGGGGCACTGGTTTCCCAGTGCTGGTGGTGGGTTCCAGCTGTTGGAGCTCTGTTCCTATGCTCTGCTTTCTTGTTTCTGAGCAGAGCTACATAACACATCAGCAAGAGTTGCATTTGGTAAATGTGGTGGCTGGTCCTTCTCGACATGCTCTGGGAGTGGGGAGCGCAGGGCCCTGCAGCGGGGCGAGCTGTGGGGCTGGGTTAGCCAGGCTTGGGCACTGCAGCGTAGCCGGTAACTGGGAGAGGCTCCAGGCGTGAAGTTTTAAGTTCCTGGTTGCTCCTGGATGTGCAGGTGGATTCCCTGGGCTCCTTTCCAGTGCACTCACCCTTGTAGGGCTATCTAGGAGCTGGAACCAGATAGGAAGGGTTTTAACACCTTTGTATAATGCACTTATCTGTGGGCTGGGGGCAAGATGCTCAGGCTCCCTTTGCCTCTCTCCTGCCTATTTAGGCAAGGGGGGAGACGGATCAAGGGAGGATGGAAGAGGTGAGGAACGGCTGCCTCGTTGGGGAGCTGCTGTTTCATAGAGGTGCAAGCATTGATGTTAGAGGGAGGGAAAGCAAAGCTTGGAACTGGAGAATAATGGGTAATAGAAAAAACTTTCTGCTTTTCTTATAAGCAAGCAAAATCTGGAGTGGCAGAGGTGGCTCATTTTTGCAGAGCTGCCTCTCTGACAATAAACACATTGAAGTGTCAGTGTGGGGAGCAGCAAGTTTGTATTCTTGAAATCTCTCTGATAAGGAACAATGCATTGTGCTTCATACATGTTCAAAAGAAAACCGTTATTCTTCTGAAGATCTTGTCCCACTTTGCAAAGTCTCTTTATTCCCGTTTTTCTGAGTCACAAAGCGAGAGGGGAGGTCAGGCCATATGGGCTAGTGCTGCAGAGAATCTGGAGAGCATCCCTGGCTGGCTTAACCCAGTGGTGTGCGTTCGTGTTTGAATTTGCTGTAATAAATCCCCTGATGAGGTCCCATCAGTGAAGTGGACAGAATGGACACATCATTAGGTTAAAAATAGCTATTCACAGTCACAGAGTCTGTGTTACCTGGTAGTAAATTGGGTCGTGGCCCTTCCCCAAACTCGCAGCTTCTCTTGCTGCCTGCAAGGCTGGAAGGAGTAGCCCCTTTTTGCATCTCTGCTGGCACAGCAAAATGCCATGTCTCACCTGGGAGAGTGTGATGTGTGTCATGATGGGAGGAAGGCAGCGATTCCCACCACAGGCACAGGGTAGAGCAGCAGCATGGAGCAGGCTCCTAGCTTGTTTTCTTGCCAGGCAGTGCCCATCCTGAGCTGTGTTTGGAGCACCTTGAGCCTGTCCGTGTTGGTGAGATGGTTTTACCCCTCTGCTAGGAGATTTTTCTAAAGGTACATTTTATGCAGTGCAGACTGCTGGCATATGCACATGCATGCAAGCAGGCATTCGCTGGAACTGGCAAGCTGGAAAAATAACAGTGTCCTCAGGGACAATACATACTCCCTTGTTGGTACCTTCCTTCCCTCTGCTGGCAGTTTCTCTGCACATATCACAGCTTTCAGCCTGCTGCCCCTGAGAGCCAGAGAGAAAGATAAAACATTCTCATCACAGCGATGTTATTTTTCTTTCAAAGTTCTCTCGCGCTTTCATATATGGTTGTTGATATCGAGAGCTATAGATGTCACAGATCTGGATATATGGATAGAGACGTACAGCTGAGTGTGACAGCTGGGTGTCTGACTCTTTTCCATTTCAAAATCTGATCCCTCTTCTCTGCCATCAGTTTGATTTCATGCCCCTTCTGGCTCTTTTTTCAGCAGGGCTGGGAGCTGTGTAGAATTTGAGGCTCCATTTCCAATGAGCTTGTCAGGTCTCAGCCCACAGCAGTGAACTCATTAGCAAAATCAACACATCCCTTGGTTACAGAAGATGTCAGCACATGGCATGTCCTAGGGACTGAGCTGCCCTCCCACCCAAAAGGCTATTCTCCCTGGCGATGCAGGCTCGTATGTTGGGTTTATCACGCCGATCTAGACCCCACTGCTGACACCGCATGGCCGTGGCGGGGTTGCACCGTGTCATGCAGCAGTGAGAGACCCCCGCTGGGAGCCAGCTCGGCTCGGGAGCAGTCCCTTTATCCAGAAAGCAGCTCAACATTCATCTCTTGCACTAGTATAAATCAGCACCGATGGGTTTTATTTTGATTGCCGTGACTGTATTCTTACGTTTGGTGCAATCAGAAATAACAGCACCAAACTCAAGAGGAGGGCTTCTCAGCCTGGCATCATGAAAGGAAGGCACGGCCGAGCGGTTGGGTGGATGCGCGTGGCTGCCTACGAGGGCATCCGGGCAGGTCTGTTCTGGCCCCTCTCCGGACCGTGCTGTGGTTCTCTCCGCAGCACCATCGTTACCAAAGTATTTCCTGCTGCAAGGCTGAAGAAGCAGAATTACTGCACGTACAGCTGGAGCTGATGAGGCTCAGCACCCCCCTTCTTGTTTCGTGTTTAATTAGCTGGTATGGGAACGATGGATTGGATGGAACAAGGAAGCAGGAGGGAGAAGGAAGGTTAATCTATCCTCTAGCCTTGCTGTTCCTTCTTCCTTGTGATCTTGTGAAGTGAGAAGATGATGTGTCCTTTGAAGTGCAAAGTACTCCCTATCCTTCTCCTCGAAGTGGGCTCACTCCTCCTCCCAGCCTCGGTCCGGCTGTTTTCTGCGAAGTGCCGCGGATGGCAGAGGTGCTGGAGCCATCCTTAGGGGGGCTGCACGCGAGGGCTGAGAAGCAGGATTTCAGGACTGGCTTTTCTAAGCACCCTCAAAGCTGTGTGCCTGTTCAGACAGTCCTGAAATACTGGGGTGCTGCCTTGGTTTAGTGCTGGGAGTTTGGGGTTACTGAAGCAGGAGGAAGAGTGTGGGCCGTGAGGGGGCAGGGGCTGCGGGAAGGTGCGGGACAGCGAGCAGGGGAAGGCAGTGCTGCTCGCGGGCGGCCGTGGAGCTCGCACTGCTGTGGGAAGCCCCAGCGTTACCTGGGGTCTCACCAGGCCCTCGGGTCTTACAAAGAGCGGTGCAATACCCGGAGCTGGTATTTGTAAGGCGAGCGAGCCGGGCTGCTCCCCTAGGGGTCTTCAATAGCTCTCTCCAATTTTTCAGTAAGCTCTTTCAGAAGAACGACTTGGGGATACCGGGACAGAAAGAGAGGGCTGTCATGGCATGGCGTAACGAACAGCCCTTTCCCTGGGACCCGTGTTCTCCCCAAGTCATAGTAATTGAATTGTTTTAATATTAATATCTTCTCTGGAGCTCTGCTGATGGGAGGGAGGGAGACATGTTTCTTCCAAAATAGTCTTAAGCTAATGCAGAAAGTACGAATAAATCTCTCGGAGATTATAGCCCCTGGAAAGCTCCTATGAATATCGGAAAGACATCCTTACTGCTATGGGAGGTTTGATTGAATTACAAATTTGAGGCAACTCCAAAGCAAAACTGATTAAGTCTTTTCTTTTTCACTCTCTTGTAGCTTTTTAAAGCACTAAAGCTTTTTGATAATTAGAAATCCTGCCATCCTGTTTGTAAGTAGTTGTAGTCGGCATCGTCCTGTCTGTAAGTAGTTCTGATTGGCGTCGGGTCCACTTAGCTGGTTATGCACCAAAGCAGAAAACTTGCAAAGCACAAGCCGGTTCTGAGAAGCATTATCGCTCGTTACCTCCGAGGGAGACCCCCAGTTTGAGTTCGGGAGGATCACCCTGAGGTTTGGGAAAAGCTGTGGGAGAGCGAGATGACGTCCAAGGGGTGAGCGCACGGGTGCTGCAGAGGGTGACGGCTGGGGCGGCTGCCGGAGGTGAAATGGGGATCGGGCTCCAGCTCGGTCCCCAGCCCTGTGATGCAGGGAGCTGGAATACGGCCTCTTACGTAGCTGCTGGAAACAAGGGTTTTCTTGTCTGGTGTGGAAATAGCAAAGCCTCCTTTCCCCAGGCACAAAGCGCTTGCCGCGGGGAGAGGAGGGTCCTGCCTGCCTGGGCTGGCTCGGCTCTTCCCGTCGGGTGTGCGTGAGCCGTACCCACGCCCACAGCGACTGCGGTGTTTGATTAACATTGTCACTGCGCTGCCAGTATCTAACTCACGGCTTTGTAAAACATTGTCGGTGTAAAGACACTATAGAAATCACCTTATTCAGTTCTCTTCTATTATACCAGAGATTAAAAAAAAAAAGACAGAAAAAAAGGGAAAGAAAAAGAAAAAGCCTTGTACCACAGAAGTTTCATATCTCTTGCAGCGCTGCCTATACGAAGAAGACAGCTGTGGTCTTTACCAGCCCTTGACAAGTGATTTTTCCAACAATCAGATGGGAGAACATGCTCTGTTAGGCTTCTAATTGATAATATACCACTGTTGAAATATGCCTGTCAGTTCTGCAGGTAGATAAAATTATATCATTGATATTTCATAACAGTTTTCACAGGCAGCATCTGAAACCACGTCCTCCTCCTGGCAGATAAAAGGTTAGACAGGACGATGTGTCAGCAGGATCCGGCCGCCTGCCTCGGCACGGGAGGGAGGAGAGGAGCCCGCTGCAGACCTCCGGTGCCGGGCTGGGCTCTGTGCGCACGGCAGATCACACGCGCGTTTGAAGCCTTTCCCAGGGCCCAGCAGAGAGGCTCTGCGCTGCGGGAATGCAGCTGGGTATGGAAATGTCTGTATCACAGAGGGGTTAAAATAATGAATAGGGAAATTCAGATGATCTAACCCAAGTCAAAATGCCAACTTTCTAAACAGAGAAGGCAATTAACTATTGGACACTTCAGAAAGCGCTGCGACTGATCCCTCCCTCCCCGGGCTTTTGGGGAAGATGTTGCAGTGAACGTCCAGGCAGAGGAGGCAGAGGGTCCTTTGCGGCTCTGCCCACATCCTGTTCCCCCTGCCCGTCCCTCGGCTGCCCGCTCCCAGGCAGCTGCTGCCAGACACCAGTGTGGCTAAACCCACCAGCAGGATCCAGCAAAGCTCTTCAGCAGCGCTGGGCTGGCTGGTGTACAGTTGGGGTGAAGGGCTCTGGCTGCCTTTGAGATTGCAGGGTTCAAAAAGGGCTCAGGACCCCTTAGGAGCTAGGTGTCACAGAGTCCCACAACATCCAGAAATCCAAAAACATTTTGCATCTCTTTTTGGAGAGTGTTTGAAAATAAAACCTAGGACTGAGACCAGGAGGGAGCCCCAGGACTTCCTACCACCACCACCACCTTGCTTTGCCTTCTTGGTCCCACTGACAGCTTGGCGTCAGTGCGGTACCGGAGGAGTGCCACGTGAACTGGGTTATGGGAGCCATCAGTTGCTCAGCCGTGACGTCCAGGATCCTACAAGACAGTGCCTCTCTTGGGTTGCATGAGAAGGTCCTCGCCTTGTCGAAACCATCAGTTAGTTGCATTTGCAATCCCACATGTGTGCTGGTACTAGAGGGAGAGAACAAGTTTTATAGACCAGAGGTTGGAAACAGCTTGTGATATGGGAGAGATGGAGAAAGGGACAGCAGGGCTTGTCAGCAGGACTTTATTCCATCTGAGATGTTGCTCCAGGCCAGGAGTTTGTAGGCAGGGAGGGGAGAAGGTCCAATGTGTGTGCTCATTCAGTGTTCTGCAGAATAAAAATGGAGGGGAAAAAAAAAAAAACTTTGGAAAAAGGAAAAAAAAGCAGTTCTGGAAGCAAAAGGAATAAATTATTCTCTTTTTGCTGCTGACCAGGTGGAAGCAGCAGGTGAGGCACAAGGTGGGGCAGGGCTCACAGCTCCTCTCTGCCAGCCTTGGCTCAGGGGAAGGACACAGCAGCCTCTGCTTTCTCAGTCCTTCCTTCTCTCTCTTTCCTTCTTTCTTTCTTCCTTCTTTGGCATAGTACTCAAATTGATTGATTGCAAGAGCAGTTCCATGCAAGAGCAGTTACATGGCATTTCTGGCACCTCTTTATCGTGCCCCACGCATCGCACCCCGCTCCGGTGGGCGCTCGGCACCGTCGGCCCCTCTCCGCAGCCCTGCAAACCGGCCGTCGGGGTAGCTGGGGCAGGGGGCTGTTCATCCACGGCCTCACCCCTTTAGCCCCCAGTTAGCACCTTGCACCGAGACACCGGGGCCTGCCTGGCGTTAGCACTTTCTGCACTGCGACTTCTTCCCATTCGTTAGTGTTATTGACTAACATCTGGAGTCAAATTAAAGGTGTGTAGCTAATAGCGAGCTCTGAATTCTCCTCAGGGTTGGCTGCACTGAGTGGAATTAAAGTTCCCAACACCCCCATTCCCCTTCCTCCCTACTAATTAGCCCCCCCAACTCTTAGAGGCTGACATTTACAATGAACTCAGCTAAAATGGGTATTTTTGTAACCAGGGTTTCCAGTGCTGATAATGGGAACACAGGAGGAAAAAACCCCTGACGTAGAGGACAGCCAGGGAGGATGCCATGGAGAAGCAGGCTGTCCCCGCTCCGGCCCCGCGCTGGCTGGAGCAGGGCAGGCACGGCTGACACCCGGCGCCGATGGCAGTGCTGCCCGGGTGCGCGTGCTAAAGCCTGGGAAGGGCCCATGAAGGTCCCTTGAATTGATGCATTAAGGGGATTTTTTTTGCCAGGCTCCCTGATTAAGGTCCCTTTCATGAGAGATTTCTCCCTTCGAGATACAAAAGCCAGTAAATTCTGGGCTAAGTCTGCAAATCCACAGCTGACGTTTGTGACTTAACTTATTCTGCTGAGTAAAATGCAGAGCATAAAGACATGAGTTTTAGCAGCATTGTGGGTGCCAGGCTGCCAGGCTCTTAAACCCCCAATTTCCTGGCTTTTGATGGGTTTAAATCAGGATGGGTCTAATAATAATGATAGTTGGTACTTATATGCCACTTTATCTTAAAAGCACTGTACAAACATTAATTAATTATAGACACAGACAGTGCCTGCAAATGCATAGCTGCAGACGCGCACGGCTTCAGAGCCACGCGCAGCTTTTAGCCGGGGGTCCCACAGCGCGCGAGCCCGGGTTACATCTGCTGCAGCCCCTGGGCGCGCAGAGCTGCTTTGGTCTGGCCTTACCTGCTGGGGGTGGCAGCTGCAAAGAGGTGGCCCCAAAAGTGATTAAAGAGGCAACCTGGGCCCCGTGTGTGCCTGTAAACACATCCCCGGCACAGCGGGACTGCGGCTCGGGCGAGTGCCTGGGCTCCTGGGCTGCTGGGCTACAGGCATTCTTCACACCAGTTTATTGACATCTCCCCGGTTAAAAGGAGGCTGGTGGTAGGTAAAATGCTGTAGCGTACCAGGTGGTTTGTTCCTTTGTGCTTCAGCCTCTGCGTGGCAGCGTGGTAAGTGTGATATCTTCCTACATCTCAGTTCTGGACCAGTAAAAGGCACTGCTTCCCGTTCCTGGCTAGAGAGGCGATAAGCTTTGGGGGTTAGCTCCTGGTTTGGGGCAATTTGCTCTGGCTAGGCAAGGCAGAGAATGAGTAACCTGCCTGGATTATTAGCCTCCTTATGGTTGTAGGTGTTACTCTTTTGGGGGGTGCTGTGGTCCCTAAAATTCACAGGCGAAGCAGAGAGGAAAACTGCCTACATCCTACTTTTCCCCAAATTAAAACAAGCACCCCAATTCTGCATGGAAGCTTGCTGTTGGCAGTTAGAAACTGCAGCTGTGCAAGCCGCGCCAGCCCTCCTCTTGAAACACATGCTGCCCAACTGGGATGCGATGGTGTGTTGGGGATGCTCCGTGCTGCCTGGGAGGGAGGGAGGGAGGGCGGCAGCAGCCATGTAGGCAGGCAGGCTCTGTCTTCACAACCTTTCCCTATCTCTGACCACATGCTGGACATGCAAAAGATCCCTGTTTCCTTGGAAACAGGTTCTTTCTGCATGTGCTGCAGAGAATCGGGAAAGTTTGCCCTCATCAAACCCCCATGGTGAAGACAATAAGCTCCAGAGATGCTGTCCTAGGGACGGCAGCCTGATTGCTTCTGCGTTCCTTATTTGCATCCCTTTAAAAAAAGGAAAAGGAAAATTAAAATCTCCCTCTTGCCCCTTGCAGAAGAGATCTCTCCTGATTCCTTGCGAGCCTTGTCGGCGTCTGAGGGCAGAGGAAATTACTTCATAGACACATCGCTGAGCAGCCCAGAAGCACGCATCCCCTCCGCAAAGCTTGGGCTGCAAATGCTGCTCCGCCATGCAGTGGCAAGCTGTGGGCAGTGTGGGGACGTGTCGCCTCGCTCAGTTCCTCTTCATTTGCTTCCCAGTAAATTCAGCATCGAGACAGGCTTTGAGGCCGAAGACCCAGAGGCGCTGGGAACGCTGTGTCCACGGGGCCCC